>NW_026599607.1:1915774-2036466 GCF_023634155.1 Falco peregrinus
GAAGAACCGTCACTGCAAGGGTCCTGCTGCGGTGCCAGAGCTCAGCCAGAGGGAGCCTGGATCAGCCCATGGTTTGTGTTTCAAGGAACAGCCGGTGAGAGTGGAGGTACCTCAGCGAAGGTATGGCAATGTTGGGGTGAGAGCAAGGCAGGGCAGCGAGATGGTGCCTACAGCCTGCAGGGCAACAGGGGCAGGGCTCCAACCATGTAGGACAGCCTGTGGTGGAGAGGGCAAAGGGTGCTGTCAAGGCTGGAAGGCACCAGTAGAACCCAGGTCTGTGTCCCCTTGGCTGTGGCAGCTGTCTCTGCCTCTGAGGGTCATGTCAAGACATGATGTCCTCACGGCACGGGGGCATCGTTGCCTCCTTGCAGCCCCATGGGGAAGCTGGAAGTCGCTGTGCCATTGCTGTCCTTCACTGGGCATTGGATGCCCACCTTCCATGGTCCCCAGCAAGAGCCCTGAGCCCTCTGTGAGGGACAGCACCAACCTCCCCACAGGCTGCAGGTCACGGCTTGGCCTTTCTGCTTCATCAAGCAAGCCAAGGCTTTGCTCAGCAGCAGAGCTGCCTGCACAGCGCCTTTGCCTTCCTGCACTCACAGCCCCCAAGGACGGGCTCTAACAAGGCCATGGGGCGGCTTTCTCAGCCATGGCCCTCAGTGGGGCCCATTAACGCTTCCAGGGACTGTGGGCTTTGCTCCGGACTTGGTGATCTTGAGAGGTTTCTTCAGGCTCCTCTGAACACCTGAAGTCCAGAGCACCACAGACACCCTGGGCTCATGACGAGGGAGAACGCCCTGACGAGCCCTGTCTCCTCCATCAGGGACATCTGGTCTTCAAGTTTGGCTCCTACACTTAATGAGATAAGTTTCAGCCGTACAGTGAAAGAGAAAGGCAGGTAATGAGCACTTTGGGGAAAGGATAGAAGGCTTTTCCAATTACTATTGATGCACAGTGTCTCCTGAGGAGGTGCGGACAAGTAGGAAAAGCAGTCCCTGGAGCTAATCACTGCGTGGACAGCCTTGCTCCCCAGCTCTCCAGCCTCAATATTTTTGTCTTCAGCCCCATGAGACTTACATCACTTTACATCAGATCTTCAACCAACTCTGCAGCTGAATATAGCAAATTCTTGGCAGTAATTATTGCCTGCTTTTCTTAGAGAACAGGGTGTAAGCAGGAATAAAAGAGGGATTAATTATCGTGTGTGTGTGTGGGGGGGAGTGGGATAGAAATTAATAAATAAAAAATACATTTCTCAGCTGTATAATTGTTAGTTCAAGCAAATCCCCATGAGGTCTATTGCCACTACTGAAGAGTTGCCCATAGGGAATATTAGAGACACTACTGAAAGACAGTCCAAATTTTCCTCTCTGAACCTTAAAGCACAAGCTACATAGGTAAAATGGATTGGAGCGATCAAAGAGAAGGAGGAGAAAGGTATCCGGAGATGAACTTCTTAATCCATAGCTGTAAATCAGGAAACCAGGACGTCAGGCTATTCCAAATGTCTTCAATTTCATAGAAGGTGCAAACTTTCTGGAACTCACGACAAATAATAGGATGTGTCCAAATTTTTTTTACACATATATCTGTAGAATTTCTCCCACTTTGATCTACGTATATGCAACAACTGGTATTAAGAACAGCACAGACTCTGCCTTCAGACACCACCTTCATATCTAACGCCATTCCATTTTGCACAGCTATAGGGGCTATTTCTCACACTTCTTCCTGCAAAGCCTTCATGGCACCTGCAGGGTCCTTGGCCATCTCTTCCATTGCTGTGCATCTCTTTATCACTGCCTTCTCCAATTCAGGAACCGCTGACCAAGGAGTAACCGAGGCCACAAGCAGGCTGATGATCTGGGCTATCATTATGACACCCATTACATCTGAGAAGCTCATAGGAGGCACGTGGCCATGAAGGCGAGTTTGAGGTCCCTGGAGTCTCCAGTTTCCTTGGGGGATTGGCCATCAGCAGCCCAGCTGGTTATGGCTGCAGTAAGAAAGGCACTTGGACTCTGAGACAAAGTGTCATTTCAATTGGCCTTGGCTAGAGCCAACTCTCTACACACAGAGACAATCGTCTCAGCTGTATGCCGTCCCTTCCGAGGCCGGGAACACGGAGTTTCCAGCGTTGGGAGAGTGGTGCAGCAAGTTGTGCAGATCCTGCCTGCAGAAGGGTTATCCCACACCGCTCCTGTCAGCTCTTGAAGTGTTTTCTGCCAGGGAAACCCATTCTAGTCATCACTTCTCGTGTTCTAAGAGGAGATGTTCACTTGGGAGTTGGTAACTGCAGCCTCAGACAAAGGTAAGGGCGTGCGGTTGGCCATTCACCAGCAGCTTCCTGCAGATTTCTTCTTCCAATATGGCTTGTTCTGCAACCCAGGGACACACTCAGCACAGCTCAGCCTGAAGGCCAAGAGGTACGTGGAGCACAGCACAGGCCTGCTCAGGTTTTCTGTGGCACTCATCACTAACTCCTCCATGTGCAAAGGGCTTCTGCTCAGATTCTCTCAACCTCCTGATGAAGGTTAGAAGGAGAACGACATCTCCTTTAGACCGCTAGAGAAAGGGACCTTTACTTGAAGGCCTTGGTTGAAGGGAAACTGGAAGATGATCTGCAGGAGCGGGCTGGAAATCAGGACCATGCGTGGCAATCAGTTAGCTGAAGGGAATGTGCTCGAGCTTGTAGGTCACTAACCCTGGGAAGACAAGGAGTGTGAATAGACACAAAAACTAACATGATGAGCCATGCTGAGAGAGCACAGGGGAGTGGGGGACGGATGCCGTGAAGGAAGGGTAACACCTTGCTGTTAATTGCTGGTAGTTAACCACCAGTCGGGGATTGCCTAGTATGCAAGGCTTAGCTTCAGGAACCAATCTGTTTAAAACGCGCAGCTTCAGGAACCAACTGTTTAAAACGTGCAGCTTCAAGAACCAATCTTTTTAAAACGCGCAGCTTCTGAAAGTGTATATAAACTCGTGCTTCTGTACAATAAATTGACATTTGCTTGTATCAACCTGCGTCCCGTCTCTCCATCGCAGCAATGATCCCTGACCAACATGGCACAAATGCTTTGCTGGACTTGTTTTGAACAAAAGACAAGGCAGGAATGGTGAAAAATGTGGACAGCACCTTTCTGTCAAGTATGGGTGACACTGGTAAAGTAGAATTCAAGAGCAAGTCAACAAGACAAACTGTAGCAGGGCTGAGTAGAGAGGAAAGATCACCTCCACCAACCCTTGGGCAGTGCTCTTCCTAATGCAGCCCAGGATGCCATGGGCCTTATTTGAAAGGTGCAAAGCCAGGAGAAGAGGAGGCTTTGGGGACACCTAATAACAGCCTTCCCATATCTTCTTGGGCCATATCAGCAAGAAAAGGCAGCCAGGTTCTTGCCTGTTGTGCATGATGGGAGTGTGGGGGCCAATGGGCATCAGCTGAAGCAAGGGAAGACAATGTCCTTCCCCATGAAGAACAGTCAAGCAGTGGAGCAGATGTCCCACAGAGCTTGTGCCATGTCCATCCTTGGAGCTTTTCAAGCCCCACTTGAAGGAAAGCCTGAGCTACTTGCTTCAACCCCGTAACTGATCGTTCTCTGAGCAGCATGTAGGCCTGGACACCTCCGGAGGTCCCTTCCAGCATGAATGACTCTGGATCTCCATCCACCATGGATCTTGCCTTCATGATGGCAGGGAAATCACTCAGGTTTCCAGCGGCTGTTGAAGCCAATCAGAAAGTTGGTCAGATGACCTGCGATGTTCTTTTCCCACTCCAAGCTTTGCTGCTCAGATGCAGGGCTGCTTGGCTGGTTCCTATGGACTCCTATTCTTCACCCTTTCCCAACTTTTCCCTCCTTTCCCACGCACAATTGCTCCTCCTTGACCACCCCTGTATCCTCCCATGCAAGCAGCTCACCTCTCCTTTCCCTTTCCTCCCTGGCCATTGACTGTCCTCCTTTGGTGATTCTTTGGAGGTTTTCACCATAGGTGGCCACCCAGACAAGGGATTCATCATCCCCCGTGACTCAGCATCATCCCCCTTGACACAGCACTGTTGTGGCCACATCCAGGTTATCTGTGCCTGGGCTTTGAGGTTTCTCATTCTGGAGGAATGGGGGAAAAGTGGAGAGGCTGTGGAGGATACCTGCCTGGATTGAGTTTGGTGCCTGTGGAGAGAGACTGAAGGTCCTGGGCTTCTTGATACTGGCAAAGTGGAGCCTCAGGGCACCACAGTGATAGCATGCACCTGCTTGAAGGGGGGTGTAAAGAGATAAGGGAGTGATTCCTGATAGCGACAGGAAGAGAAAACCTCCGCAAAGTGCTGCTTGGAAGGGTAAGATTGGATGTGAGGAAAAAGAAATGTCCCTCGGAGGGTTGCCCTCTGATGCCAGAGTTCACCCAGAGGCAGCCTGGATTGTCCCATGGCTTTAAGTCTCAAGGAAGAAGCAGGGATGAGGGGAGAAACTTCAGAAAAGTCAGGAAAATGCAGGTGTGAGGGCTGGGTGGGAAAGCAAGGAAGATGCCAACCCCCAGAGTGGAAAGAGGTGCCACATGGACAGTGTAGGGCAACTTGCAGTGGAGATGGCCCAGGGCTGCAGCGAGGCTGAATGGCCCAACTGGGGGCTGAGGCCTCTGTCCCCCTGGCAATGGCAGCTGCCTCTCCCACCAAGGCCTGTGACATAGAACTCGATTTGGAGGCTCTTATGTTCTGCCCTCCAAGAGCCTGGGGGTCAGGGCTTGGTCTTTCTGCTTCATAAAAAAATCTAAATGTGTTTTGCAGCATTACAGCCACCGACACAGTACCTTTGGCTACCTGCAGTTCTGGCCTCTAATTAGCTACTCTAACGAGTCCATGGGGACGCTTTGTCAGCAATGGCCCTCAGCGGGACCCATCAATGTTTGAAGGTATTTTCAGTGCTGCTTCTGACTTACATTCCTTCAGTGGTTGGTTCAGTCTGCTCTCAGTAGCTCAGGTTCATGGCAGGAGCCCCCAAGGCCCTAATGAGGTATTTGCTTTTCTCATTTCCTTCAAGTCTTGAAGACCTGTGCAGCTAATTGAATCTGTTCCATTCATGTAGGTAAGAGAGAGGATTTCAAAGTGCACTTCAAAATAAGTATTTTTTATTTCATAGGTTATATTTTGCTACTTTTTAGGTTAGAGAGGAGGTTCTAGCAGCAATCTCCAAGTGATAATGATGCAGAGGATCTCCTCAGCAGTTCTGGACTGGTAGGAAACGCAGTTCTTTGAGGTCTGACACCGGATGGACAACCTTGCTCTGACTGTCCCCAAGACCACCCTTTTTCTCATTGTCCCCTGGGACTCACATCCCTTCTCCTTACGTCAGACTTCTCCCCTCAATTCTGCAGGTGGGTGCTGCAGCTCCTCTGCACCATCCCCACCAATTTGCCTTAGAGCACTGGCTGCACACCGGTACAGAAGAATTATTCAGATCTGCAAGCAATGTGAAGAATGATCAAGTGGCATAAATAAGCCAACACCCTCCACAAGCATATGCCGAGTCCAAGCTGTCTCTGATGAGGTGCCTTTCCGCAAGGGACACTCTCATGAGAAATCTTTTAGGTGCTAGATACAGAAATATAGATCTAAACACAAGGGGAGAGTTGGGTAAGGAGACAGTTCGGCTGCAGGAAGACATGCAAGCTTTTCCTTCCTGAAGTAAAAACAGCAGCACAGGTGAGAGGTACCGAAAAGACCAAAGAGTAAAGGGAGGAGAAAACAGGTGAATAACTGAAAGAGCCTTTCTGAGACAGTCTGCTGAAAAGATGACTTCAGAAGTCGTCACTGTCTCCTGCTCAGGTGCAAATATGTTAAAGATGAGAGAAAATAAGGGCGTAGTATAACTAATAATAATGGTGAAGTTCAGGTATAAAATCAATATTTCCTTGAGGTATCGCTTTTGAAAGCTCCTTGAATTGGCAGAGATCACTTGTGAGAAAGGACAAGTAAGTGTTGCATCTGTCTTGGAAGGAGTCCAGAAGTGCAGCTCGGGGAACCACAGGCTGCTCAAACCCCCATGGTGAGGGGTGTGCCACCAGTTAGAGTCCCCTTGGGTGACATTTCTGGCACCTGAGCGGGTAACTGTCCAGATGGATTTCCCAAGGGTAACTCCTGCCTCACCAACCTGACAGCCTGCAGTTGTGCGTGAGGAGCTCCACAGTGGATGTCATTGCCCTCAGCTTCAGCAAAACTGTTGTCATGGTCTGCCTCAGTGTTCTGCCCGAGTGAGGCCATGACACTCTGGGTGCGAACAGAAAGAGATGAGTAAAACACCAGCTGGATGGTCAGGCTGAGAGAGCAGTGGGGAAGGGCTCACACCCCACCTGGAGGCCACTGGGACATACTGGGGCAGTGTGGGCAGCACAGGGGACTCTCCTGATTACAGTTTAAGAGCTGTACACATGACCCAGTGGAGGCAACTCTCACAGTGTCTGTCGGTGGCACCAAACTGAGAGGAGCATCCCTGTGCCCTAGGGATGCCATGGAGGGGAACCCTGGCAGGTGGGGTGGCCGCCCTGGCAGGAGCTGCACAGATGCAGGACGGACCAAGGGCAGAGCCTGCACCTCCCTCGCATGGACTAACACCCTGCAGCTGCAGGGCCTGGGACCTGCCTGGCTGGGCAGTGTCTGTGCAGAAAAGGCCCTGCTGGTGCTGGGGGACAGAAGGCAAAACACAATCCCAGCCCGTGACCTGGTAGCAGAGGCAGCCAGAGTGCCCTGGAGCGTATGAAGAGGTGCCTTGACAAGGCAGTGAGGGAAATTATTTTTTCCACGTTATCATCACTCATAACACCACATGTAGACCGCTGTGTTAATATTTTGGCCTTGACTGGGTAAGGAAGGAGGGAGGGAGCGGCTGGGTGGCTGCTGGGCTTTTGGCCAGAGACAAGCCGTTACAACAAGGAAGGTGTGCATAATTCGGAGGCAGTTCAGGAAGGAAGGGAGGCAGAAGAATGTCCCCAGGACATGGAGGGCCACGGTTTCATATCTTTTGCTACCCCATTCAGAATGAAGCTGGGAAGTGATGCTGACATTCCGAACCAACAAGGTCCATGGGCAGGCAAAGCTGTGCCTGTTGTTGTGACCCTAAGGAGACCCACACGCCTCTCTAAGGTGACCTGCACACCTACGGCATAGATCATGCTGGGGCTGAATCTCTTGCCTGGCTTCAGTGGCCCCCCGAAGCCATGGACAAAGCTTTGTGTGGAGGCCCCAGGTGAGGCTGGTCAGGGC
The DNA here is from genome assembly GCF_023634155.1 of Falco peregrinus. Taxonomy (NCBI): domain Eukaryota; kingdom Metazoa; phylum Chordata; class Aves; order Falconiformes; family Falconidae; genus Falco; species Falco peregrinus. Next base: position 1,923,027 of record NW_026599607.1, read on the forward strand.
CAGGAAGGCCTAGGGATGCTCTCAGGGCCCTGCCCCCATGGGATCCCACCTGCCAGTGCCCTCAGCAGGCCAGGTTCTCCTTCCCTTCTGCCTCAGGGCTTTGCTCTGCTGCTCTCCTTCCCCACTTACCTGGGCATCAGAGACTCCACAATTTCATAGTCACTACAATCAAGACTGGCACTGCTCTTCACATCCCTGAGCAGCTTGTCCTCTTTAGGGACTCCAGGTGCAGGTGAACATCAGAGTGGGCAAACTGTTTAGTCTGGGGAACTTGCCCACAAGCCCCTGGACTTCTGGCATCCTTGCTTACATATCCAGTGGACACCAAGGAGACGGATTCCCCCAGAAAAGCCAGGTTTTCTCTGCTATTGTTTCTCCTGCATAGTATTTCACAATCCAAACACTTTTTTAATTGGCAATAAATTAATCTTTGCCACACATCTTTGTGTGGCATGTGGAAAAGACGACACTTCTTTGGCCATGAAAAGAATCGTTAAGAGATCTCTTTGTCTTTATCTTGACCCATGAGCATTGCTGGTTTAACTTCTCCCTTTGTCCTGTTGAGTCAGTACAGCTGACAACAAGTGATGTTTGTCTCACCACTGGCCCAGGTTAACCCACCACAGGACCACATCAGGACTGCTGAGCCCACAATGGGGCTCCCAGCAGATGAAAGACCCTGACACATCACAGCAAGTCCTGCAGAGGCCAGAAGGATGGTTGGGACCTGGAACACATTATGGACAAAGAGAGGCTGAGAGAGCAAGAGTATTATTTGAGAAATGGTTCTGAGTGAAAGACTGGAGCGCTGGACCCAGGCCAGCTGGTGGGATCTCAATCAATATTTGTTAGAACACCATGCCATGAGAACATGATCTTGTTGGAGGTGTCTGACAATGGCCTTCACTGAGAGACCAATGTGGCAGGAGCTATGGGACTTGTGTGTAACAAGTGTCAGTAGGAAAGTGGCTGCCTTTATATTTAGAAATGGTGATGGAGTTGGGTATCACTGGGCAACGGAGGAGGACAGAGGTGACCATGCAGCAGTGGTCCCTAATGAGGGCTGGGGTATATGACCAGGCTTGGAAATGAGCAGTGTTTGGGAATTTGTGGGGAAAATTTCCCTTCTGCAGCTTTCTGAGGGTGTGCAGGGAACACGGCACAGATCTGGCCCCTCAGTCCCGCTCCTTTGGTGCCTTGCTTGCTTCACCATGACCCCTGGGTCTGCACCAGGACACCCTGCTGTGTGCCCCCACGCTGCACACCCACACAGCTGAGCTCTCACTGGTGTTTCCCTCTCCTGGGCCCTTCCCAGCCCAGCCCCCCCCCCAGCTCTGCCCACCTCCCCTGCCCTCTCCCCAGCCCAGGCAGACACAGCAGCCCACGCGGGGCTGGCCCCATGCAAGTGCCCACCCAAAGGGGGCTGCAGAGCTCTGGGCACTCACCCCATGGCCATAGACCATCACAAGGGCACAGGAGATGCTGGTGGGCAGAGAGGGGTCTCCTCCTGCCAGTCAGCCCCAGGGCTGGCACCAGCCATGGCATGAGGACACGGAGGCCATTGCCTCCCTCTGTCTGCTGCTCCTCTCTCACAGGGACCCTGCTTGCCCACTCCTGGCAGCCCCTCGGGGCCAGTCCCTGTTCCCAGCACCAGGCTGCTGGCCTGGGGGCTCCCCAGGCACCTCCTGCTGCACCAGGGACACAGCAGCCTGCCCCAGCTGGGGCATCCACAGAGACACCTGCTCTTGCCCAGGGATGTGGTCTCAGGCATGGCCCTGAGCAGGCGGTGCTGCTGTGCAGGGCAGCGGTGCCTGAAAGCCCAGGGAGATGGTCCCAGGCACATCCCTCTTGGTCACCCACCATTCCCATGGGCACTGGGCCCCCACACGCCAAGGCTCAACACAGGCCCATGCCCTAACGCGTTGCCCCATGCCCTCCTCCCCTGAGCCATGGGGAACCCAAGCTCACAGATGTTATTCAGGGAAGAATTCCTGCAGCTTGTTCCTGAGCTTCGCTTTGGGAGGAGAGCCCAACCTGCAGGCATGGGCACTGAGAAAAAACCCTTTTATTTTGCTTATACTTGCAAAGGCAAAACCAACCATTCAAGTGCATGCAGTGGATCTTCCCAAGCCTGGTTCCGCTGGGCCAACATAGCATAAGGAGAAGATTGGTCCTTTAAAAGAAAAGCACTTAAAGGAAGCGTGCGATCTATATGCAACACATCGTGCAGAGATCAGCTGTTTGACTTCTTTCACAAGTGCCAAGGCTGCAGGCGTTAAAGGCCTTGGGGCTAAAAGATCTGTGTCTCCTTTTCAAAGTTGCAACAGAGGTGGCATTTGTTCATTACTAAGGCCTAAATAAGGCTGTAGCCAATTCAGCATTCCTGAAAGCTTTTGGACATCATTCAAGGTCTTTACGTCCAGTTTCAGTCTGATAGCTTGTGGAGACATGGTTCTCTTCAGCACATTCATGCGCAGATATTTCCAGGGCTCTTGTCTCTGAACTTTTTCAGGAGCTACAATCAACCCAAACTCTGCTAAACTGTGCCTGGCATCCTTCTCAGCTGTCTCCAGCAGCTCTTTTGATGGTGCTGCTAGCAAAATGTCATCCATGCCATGATAACCGTAAACATCTTGGTATTTGTCTGTCACTGAGCTCAGGGCTTGGGCTACAAACCACTGACAAATGCTTGGTGAGTTTCTCGTGCCTTGAGGCAGCACGGTCCAGTGGTAGCTTTTTGTGGGCTCAGAGTTATTTCTAGTTGCTACTGTAAAGGCAAACTTGGCTTTGTCTTCTGGATCTAAAGGAATGGTAAAAAACCCAGTCTTTCAGATCAATAACTACAATGTCCCACTCCATTGGTATCACGGTGGCAGACGGCAATCCCGGCTGCAAGGCCCCCACAGGGGCCATCACTGCATTGACTTTACGCAGGTCAAGCAGCAATCGCCATTTCCCTGAAATCATTTTCATCACAAGTACAGGGCTGTTCCACGGGCTATGTGACTCTTCAGTGTGGCCCGTGTTTAATTTTTCCTTAAGTAATTCATGCCGGGCACACAGCTTTTCCTGGGGCAGGGGCCACTGACCTACCCATACTGGTCTGTCGGTCAGCCAAGTAGACCAAGGGGAGGCTGTTTCACTGCCTGCAGTACAGTGGCCCCAGTTAAAAACCCGTGGTGATCCAAACTCCCCACTGTCCTAGACAATCTCGGCCCCACAAAGTGAGTGCTGTGGTGGTAACGTAAGGCCGGACGGAGGCAGTCTGTCCTTCTTGTGTTTTGATCTGTATAGGTTTTACAGACAAGTAGCTTGTAGTCACGCCCCCCGACCTACATCTCCCACTGCGTTATTTACCAAAGGCCAATGAGGTGGCCAGTCCTTTCTCGATATGACAGTTGCGTCTGCTCGGGTATCCAGAAGACCGCTCAACTTCACTTGTGCAGGAGTGCCTCCCGACAACGCCAGAGTGCAGGTCATGTTGGGTCCTTGTGGAGATGGTTCTTGTGTCCAAGACACTTGAGGTATTCCAGGGGAGGTGAATCCTTCATCACCCTGCTGTCTAGGCTCTGTTTGGGGAACAAAACTCTCAAAAGGCACAAGCTGAGCAAGGCGTGTATTTTTTGGAATGTTCCCAGGAGGCACAGTTGCAGAAACTCAGGCACATATTTGACCTGTACAGTCTGCATCAAAAACACTAACATGGACTTGGTTATTTTGGACTCGATCTAACACTAGGGTGGACCACTGAGCCTGATGTTGAGGGCTGGCATACTGCCCAGTACCCATCAACACGTCAGGCCCATTACCAACCCGGGGATCATCCTGTGGAAGGTTCATATTCTGCAGCCCTTGCTGTTCCACCGCTGCCCGCCATGTGCCATGGAAGACCGCTAGTGGCACAGGTTGGAAAATGATCTGCGCCATCTGAGAAACATCGAAAGGAGTCCAAGTGTCCATGGTAAGCAAATGTAACGATTGCTTTGTAGCCGGCAAATTCACCCCGTACTGAGAAACAGGTTTTTGCAAGTCCTGCACTATTTTCCAAGCAGGTGCTGTATGAACCTTGGGATTACCAGCAGCCACGTCTCCTGTTATAACAGGACATGCATGCAGTGCAACAGTGGAAGGAGTAGTAGCATCAAGGAGCGGTCTACCTGTATGTCCTACTAAATTCCAGTTTCCCTCTTTCTGTAACCCATCTTTTAGAGCCTGCCAAAATTGCCGAGGGCCGCGTGGCATTACCATTACGTTGGATACTGGATTTCTACCACCACCACATTCATCGCTGCCTCTGACTGATAACCTTGTCGTAGCTGGACATGATTCCCAATTTTTGGCATTTCCACCCTGCGTAGGCAGGGGAGGAGCAGAGGGGGCAGGCGGGAGGGGAGAAGAGGCTGTGGGAGGAGGGAGTGTGGGCTGCCATAAATGTCGGTGGGACTCAGGGGGGCAGGGATCAGTCCGCCGAGGTTTCTGCTTGCCGTCCTCATCCTCGGAATCACTACTGAACATAGGTCGACACTGTTGGGCAGATCTGGGGGCTTTGGGACATTGAGGAGTGGTGACTGGTAAGGGGCCTGGATTCACCCCTCCCCCACGACCTCACCCTCTTGTCTGTTGACTGAAGGGTGATCCAGGGGAGGTCTGGCTGATACACCCCCACTGACGTCTTGCTGACTTTTCAAGCCCCCCCCCCCAGCATCACTAAGCAGTGCCCATGTAGTCATAGCCCCGACACCTCTTTGTCCCCTTTCGCCACAGCTTCTAACAGTGTCGATCCCAAATTCTCCCAGGTCGACACACTAAAAGCAGTCATGGCGGATGCTTCTACTCCTTGTCTCTTGGCCCACAATAACATACATCTTAACCACAGCCCATCTAAAGTAGTTCCATGCTTCTGTAACATTTAACTTCCACACTGACAGCACCATGGTATCTTCCTTAAATTTGTCCCTGTGATGTCCCTGGTGGCTCACCTTTCTGGTGTCAGGGTCTCCCAGGACCTTGCAGCCGTCCTGTTGCGCTATTCCACTTCACCAGGCTCCATCTCCCCAGCAACCCGCTGGTCACAGTCTCACGGTCTCCTTATGATACCCCTTATTGGGGTCACATCAGCACGTTGAGGTAACCAATTGTGGCGATGCAAGTCGAGTCAGACCCAAAATGTGGAGTGGCTGGAAGAAAACGGGCATATTATGAGCAACCCAGACCGAATAACTTGGTTGTAATAACAGGCCGCAGCTCTAACAAGCTGCAGGTGTTGTGAAGGACATGTGCAAGGCCAAGGGAGACAAAGAAACTGTGTATTCGCAGAGAGATAAGGGAGCTGGACAGAAAGATGATAAAAACAGGATGCCTGCACAAGGGGGGAGCAGCGTGTTGGCACCGCCCTGGGACCAACAACTTGGGAGGTGGGAGCGTGTGAACGAGCAGTTTTAACCGATCACCTTTTACATAACAAAGCGTGCGTAGTGTGTGCATTTTTAGCTGTAGAGTATAAATTGGTGTGAGACTATTAATAACGTGGCACTAACTTGATCACATTGGTCGTATAAGTTGTGCCTGAGCCTACTGCGTCAACAAGTGGCGCCCGAACAGGGACCCTCTTGTCCATGCTTGCTGGAGCACAGAGGTGGCTTTGAGGGGGCAGAAGAAGCTGGCCGTAGCAGGTGCTGCCCCATTGCATGGGAAGATGCGTGCGCACAGCCGTTGGAATCTTGCCCCGATCAGGTGAGCAGTCGGGGAGGAGATGGGGTCCACACTGAGCAAAGAGGAAGCAGCAGTGGTGAAGCTCCTCCAACATATCCTCTCTCAGAGAGGGTTATCTTGTGATGAGGGAAGCCTGAAGAGGTTGCTGTCGTGGGCTCGGCAGCGTGGATGAATCCGATCCGTGAGTGCCGGCTTTGAACTAGACACTTAGGAAAAGGTGGGCGCAGCACTGTGGGAGGACATTAGCTCAGGCTCTAAAGGCAGGGGGAAGCTCTCCACAGTGTGGAGGCTGATCCCAGAGACTCTGTGCGGCGAATGAAGAGACGGGACGCAGCTTGATGCAAGCAAATGTCAATTCATTGTACAGAAGCACGCGTTTTTATACACTTTCAGAAGCTGCGCGTTTTAAACTAATTGGTTCTTGAAGCTAAGCCTTGCATACTAGGCAATCCCTGATTGGTGGTTACCTACCAGCAATTAACAGCAAGGTGTTACCTTTCCTTGGCGCCATCCGTCTCCCGCTCCCCTGTGCTCTGCAAACATGCCTCATCATGTTAATTGTTGTCTAGACAAGCTCGAGCACATTCCCCTCAGCTAACTGATTGCCACGCATGGTCCTAGTTTCCAGACCGCTCCTGCAACTCTGAAAGAGATGAAAGCAGAATGACAAACTACCACTTCTGCTTTTGCTGCCCTGTCGGCAGAAGTTGAAGGCGCTAGAGCAAAAGACTCTGCTACTGCTATGACATTCTCGGGAGCCTCGCTCCCAAAAGCCAAAAGAAAGGACAGGGATGCATGGTGTGTAGCAGCAGTGCGGCTAAAGCGCCAAGAGCCAAAGGAAATGAATCTGCCACCGCTTGAATCTCCCGGTCCATGTTGGAGAGAGAAATACCCGGAACGCACGCATAACGTCTCGACAGAGGACAGCTTCTATCCACCTCTGCCTCTGTCCACGCCTCCATCACCCCAATCGGCATCTGCAGAACGTCACTGTGGTTTGGAGAATGTACAGCTGCAAGATCTCATGAAAAAATTGGAGCAACTTGAGACATGGATGCTAGAATTGGCACAGCCTGCTCCTATAGCATTGCCACTATCTCCCTTCTCTATTAATCCTTTTTCACAGGGTGGAGGAGGGGAGAGTGGCTCTGGGGAGACATTAGCAGCGGGACCGTTACCACCGCTGGTTCCAATGGGAGGCATGGGGGGTAACTGTAATCCAACACGTCGATGGTGGGGAGTCATTTGGGATGCAATTATAGAGGGGCAATTTGGGCCGATGGCATTTGCTGTGATAGTAACACCACAGGGTAACGAGTGGGAACCTTTAGACTGGAAAGTAATCAAAGAAGCGGAATTAGCAGTAACACAATATGGGTTTAAATCTCCATATACTAACTCAATAATTCAGCATATTTTCACAGCAAATTTATTAACTCCATATGATGTGCGTATGGTTGCACAAGCTTTGTTAACGGCTTCTCAGCAGATACAGTTTTTTCAACGCTGGCAGGCAGCGAGTCATGCTGCTGCGGCCACGCCACGTCGGCAGGGGGATCCGCTGTTTGGAGTGAATGCCCAAATGCTTTACAGGTGCCCGCCCCTTCGCTAACCCTGAGTGGCAAGTGGGATTCCAACCCAAGGTGTTACGATTAATGCAGGAACTAGCTTCAGCCAGATTTCCTGCTGTTTTCAAAACTAGCTGTTTTTCAGTTTCAGTCAAATATTCCAATAATAATTGTATATCGTTCCAATCGGGATTGTGTTGTTTCACGATAAATTGGAACTGCCTGGTTACACTTATCGGGTCTCTTCTATAATCCTTTGCAATCTTTCTCCACTCTCCCAAATCAGCAGTGGAGAAAGGCACTTTAATTAGCATTGTTCCACCGTCTGGCCCCACCGCCTCTCGGAGGGGTGCTTGTAAAATAGTCAGGGCAGACTTCTGCCGAGTGTGGGAAGATACAGGGCTATCAGGAGGGTTAAAAGCTCCTTCCGAATCCGCATCCTTGTCCCGTGCCCGGGGGGGAGGTTTAAACAAGTCATCTAAGTCCTGTTCTGGGGCTTGGTGAACCTTGTCTGCCTTTGTACACCTCTGCCCAATGCTGCAGGAAGAACAGCATCTTTTCAATTTACTTCTACCCTCCTTATTTTCCCGCTCCAATGCGAGTACCATAGGGTCCTGTGGGGGTATTATCCCACAGTCCCTTTGCCACTCCGGATGGTTTCGCAGAGTGAAAAACATATCTGCATATGATACTTCATCCCATTTCCCTTCTCTTCTCAAGAACAGCATAAGCTGTAACAAAGTATTATAATCCAATGTTCCATTAAACGGCCACTTAACTTCGCCCTCTAACTTATACAATGGCCACCACTGATTACAATATTTAATGAGGGTCTTTTTGCTTTCTGTGCTTCCCTTCCCTACAATATCCTTCCAATGGGCGAGTATACAACCCAGAGGACTCTCTTTCAGTATCCCTCCTTGGGTGTTACCCATTTTCAATATACTCTTAAGGGATTCAAACTGACTTTTAAATTCTCTCTTTCTACGCCTATCAGCCACACTCTCACTTATTCTCACTCAATTCCACTCTCACGGACGTCCATGCACTCAGAGAAAATCACACACACATCACTTTACACAAACACTATGGTTCGACAAATTCAAATCGATAGTCTATTCCAAATGTCTTATTGCCATAACCAAAATCAATACCAAGAGAAATTTAACACAGCATCGCTCCAGTTAACAACCTTTTAGCAGCTGCAAATATCTTGTGAATTACAAGAGGCCCGCTTACCCCTCTCCTGTTTGTCCTGGCTCCCAACAACAGGATACAGCAGTTACCTTAAACTCAGTCGATCTATCCCCGAGATCGCTACCCGCCGCTCTATCGGCCAGCGAGTTTCTCAGTTACAGTCCCAAACCCAATAGGTACCTAACCAACGGGCACTATGCTGCACGCCAGACGTCTCTGCGCGATTTATCAGCAGTCCGAATATGCGTACGCTCAAGTCCCTTTGTTAAACATACCGTTAAATCCGCAGCTCCAAGAGGCTGTTGTCCACTCCCGCGGTGATCGGCCGGCAGCGGAGACTCCTCCGAGCAAAACGCTCGGGGCGCGCCTAGGAGCGTCCGCTCCGCAGTTGGTCCCGCAGCCGAGTGGAGATCCTCCTGGCTGGCTCGCCAAAACTGACGCGCGGAAAACGGACTCCACAATCCGTAAGATTGTAAAGTAGGTATGTTTAATCAGCGCTGGGCAGCACGGGGGTAGTCCCGCCAAAAATCGTGCGCGCCTGGCGCGAAAACTTGCGCGATTTTATAAGGCAACTCATTACATATTCATAACTATGTCGTAATACGCCTATACATATGCATTACCTATCCCCGCTTTGTATTAAAATTAGCTCTGCGAGTCATTTCCATATTTTTCTCTCAACTAAGTTTGCGCAGTGTCCCCTGGTGGTGGTCGTCAGGGGTCCTGAGGATGAAGGCAGGTGAGTCTTCCTCGTGACCGCTAGTTGCCCCCACACCTGGCGCAGGCTCAGTAACGTCCTGCTCTTTGTCCAAACCGCAGAACCGGCTTTGGCTTGTTCTTGCAAGGCTGTAATCTTTCTTTGGACTTATATGGTCATAAAGCTGGACTTACATGGTCACGAAGCCCTTTACTCCCGTACACCTTGTCACAGCACCCAAGCAAACCGTGTAAGATTTGGCAAACAGCTAAACAGACTATCATAGTCATTAAACTTTACAACTTTACCCTAAACAGCTAAGCAGACTATTACAATCGTTAAATCTTACAACTTTACCCTAAACAGCTAAGCAGACTATCATAATCGTTAAACTCTACCCTATCTCTTACCCCCCCCTTCTCTCTCACTTAAGCTAAGCATTACATACCAGGCAATCCCTGTTTGGTTAACTACAAACAAAGGACACTTTAAGTAAATTTTTACACTCATCAATTAACAGCAAAGTGTTACTTCCCCTTGGCACCATCTGTTCCTCATCTTCTTACCTTTTCTCGGCCAGACTCATTCTGTTGGTTGTTATCTATTCACCCTCCTTATCCTCCCAGGGTCTTCATGTAAGACAGAACAATGAAAACAAAACACCCAAAGAATAAAGAGGCACCAGCCACAATTAGCCCCACTTCCCTGAGGTAGGTGTGTGAGCAGGAGAGCTTGAGGATCTGTGGGATTTCACAGAAGACCTGTCCCAGGGCATTGCCGTGGCAGAGTGGCAGTGACAGTGTATTGGCCGTGTGCAGCGCAGCACAGAGAAACCCACTGGCCCAGGCAGCTGCTGCCATGTGGACACAAGCTCTGCTGCCCAGCAGGGTCCCGTAGTGCAGGGGCTGGCAGATGGCCACGGAGCGGTCATAGGCCATGACGGTGAGGAGAGAACACTCCGCTGAAAGGAAAAAGACAATCAGGAAGAGCTGTGCAGCACATCCTGAGTAGGAGATGTCCCTGGTGTCCCAGAGGGAGTTGGCCATGGCTTTGGGGAGAGTGGTGGAGATGGAGCCCAGGTCGAGGAGGGAGAGGTTGAGGAGGAAGAAGTACATGGGGGTGTGCAGGTGGTGGTCACATACTACAGCAGTGATGATGAGTCCGTTGGCCCTGAGGGAGGCCAGGTAGATGCCCAGGGAGAGCCAGAAGTGCAAGAGCTGCAGCTCCCGCGTGTCTGCCAATGCCAGGAGGAGGAAGTGGGTGATGGAGCTGCTGTTGGACATCTGCTGCCTCTGGGCATGGGAACCTGCTCAAGGAGGAAAAGTAGTGACAAGTCAGGCAATTCTTCTGTTAAGGCAAGTGAAAGCCGTTTCTCCTAGATGCGCCCCCGCTGCCCCATGTCCCCCCCTCTGCCGTTCCTAGGAGAGCTCCCTTCCGAGCCGTGGCTGGAGCTGTGCTGAGTGCTGGCCGAGTGTGCTGTGAGGAGCAGGGGCTGTGCCCGCTGGCTGCCCAGCAGTGAGCCCTGCTCTGCAGCAGGGGCTTCATGGGAACCGTGGGGGCAGGGGCCAGTCCTGGCCTTGCACTGGCTCAGCCCAAACTGCTCCCAGCGCAGAAGGGCCTGTCAGCATCGGCTCTGCCCGTGCTGAGCAACGGCCATGGCCAGAGTCAGGTCAGGAGGGCTTTGTGCTGTGCTCAGGGAGAGCAGAGTGAGTGCTGAGAGGCAAGGGCACTGTCTGTGCCTGAGGGCAGAGGCAGGCACTCTGCTCTCTCCATCCCTCTCCTTCCCAGCTGCCCGGCAATTGCTCCTTTCTTAGATGGAGAGTGATCACACTGCCATGTTACCCTGACCAGCAGCCAGGCACTGCTGAGAGCAGAGGGATCCACTGCAGAGAACAGAATGCCTCATCCCTTACCGAAGGCTCAGCACCACACTGCTATCCAAGGACACCCAGGGCTCACTGTGTGCCCTGGCAGGCACATACAGCTTGGGTGGACACCCGAAGTAGGTGGTCAAGTGTCTTGACCATGGCAAGTTCTTGCAGGAGACTCAGCTCCTTCCCCAGCCTCACAGACTGCATTGCCCACAGCATCACAGGTTTGGGGAAAGCTGGGACACCTCCTTGCTGAGGACATGTCTGCACAGGAGGACCCACAAGCTCTGCGCCTGAGCCGGCAGCTGAAACCCCTCTTGCCAGAGAGCCTGTCTGCAATGCCAATAGCATCTGAGCAAGGCCAGGAGAGAGACAAAGGGACACTCGGGAACTCCTTCCCCTTCCCCAGCCCGGCACACCACCTCCCACACAGCAGCAGTGCAGGGCAGTCACCCTCAGGCTGTGCTCAGCGAGAAATGGCACCGTGGCAGCAGGAGAGATGCACTTCATCCCTTCTGCTGCTCTGCTGGACCAGGAGGTGTTGAAACACATGGAACCAACGGTCTAAAGGCTGTGCTGGGTGGGAGAGGAGAGCAGAGGTGTGTTGCTCAGGGAAGGCACCTGCACGGCAGACCATGGCCAGGAGGTGCCCCTATCTGCCCTGCATCAGGGTCCCCCTCAGCATCTCCCCCCCCTCCCTGCCCAGGGCTCTGCTGCCTGCAGCTGTCCCTGCCAGCAGCTCTTTCTCTGGCCCCAGGGCTCTTCCCTGCCAGCGCTCACAGAGCCCAGCTCAGCCCCTCTGTGCTTTTGATTGTGTCCTTGACCATGGACATCCCGTGAGGCAGGGACACTCTGAAAATCATTGGTCTGTTTCTCTATTGCCTCACCACAGCGATGACTTTCAACAGTGCTGGCTAACTGGGGAGGTCCAAGAAGGCTGAATGTTAGTCACGTGCTGCCCACCTACAAGAAGGGTAGGAGGGAGGTTCGGGATAACCAGGAGGTCAGGACCAGCCAGCATGGATGTATGAAAGGCAGGTCCTTTGTGAGGAATCTGATCTCCTGCTGGGACAAGGTGACCTGCCTAGTGGATGAGGGAAAGGCTGTGGATGCTGTCTAACTGGACCTTAGGAAAGCCTTTTGGCTACATCTCCCACTGGATTCTCCTGGAGAAACTGGCTGCTCATGGCTTTGGTGGGTGCTCTCCACGCTGGGTTCGAGCTGGCTGGACACCCAAGCCCCAAGAGGGGGAGTAAATGGAGTGAATTCGGGTGACGACGGCCCATAAGGAGTGGTGTTCCCCAGGGCTCAGTGTTGGGGCCAGTCCTGCTTCAGAACTTTATTAATGATCTGGCTTGAGTGCACCCTCAGTGAGTTTGCATACAACACCAAATTGGGTGGCAGTGTTGATCTCCATGAGGGCAGTAAACCTCTGCAGAGGGATCTGCACGGGTTGGATCATTTGGATGAGTCCAGTTGTATGAAGTTCAACCAGGAGAAGTGCCAGTTCTGTACGTGGGTCACAACAGCCCCCCACAACGCTACAGGCTTGGGCCAGAGTGGCTGGAAGGCAGCCTGGTGGGGAAGTACCCTGAGGGTGCAGGTTGACAGATGGTTGAGCATGAGCCAGCAGTGTGCCCGGGTGGCCAAGAAGGCCCATATCATCGTGTCTGCTATCAGAAACAGTGTGGCCAGCAGGACCAGGGCAGTGATGGACCCCCTGTACTCAGCACTGCTGAAGCCACACCTTGAACACTGTGTTTCCATTTTGGGCCCCTCACTTCAACAGTAATGTTGAGGTGTTTTAGTATGTCCAGAGAAGGGCAACAAAGGTGGTGAAGGGTCTGGAGCCCTGCACTGTTGAAGAGCACCTGAGGGGACTTAGGTTGTACAGTGTGGAGAAGAGGAACCACAGGGGGGATCTTTCTGCCTGAAAGGATGTTGTAGACTTGAAAGGTTGGGTTGTAGACCTGAAAGGTGGGGTAGGTCTCTTCTCCCAGGTAAGAAGTGACAGAACAAGAGGAATATGCCTCAATTTACACCAAGAGAGCTTTAGATTGGATATGAGGAAAAACATCTTCACTGCAAGGATGGTCAGGCATTGGAACAGGCTGTCCAGGGAGCTGGTGGAATCACCAGCCCTGGAGGTGTTTCAAAAGTACATAGATGCAGTGCTTCGGGACATGATTTAGTGATGGGATTGGCCGTCCTGTGGTAACGGTTGGATTTGATTATCATTAAGGTCTTTTTCAACCTAAATGATTCTCTGTTCCTATGCTTCTATGATATCGCAAGCCTACCTAGACCAGTTACTGAGCAAGTTGCTCTAGCTGACCCTGCCTCAGTTGGAGGGCTGGATTCGATGATCTCCAGCGGTCAGTCCAACCTGGAAAAAAAAGCCATATATATGAAAGATCATATATCATGTGTATGTCAACACAACTGCGGAAGTTCATGTGAAGAATGTTTCTCCACTCAAATGGCTTGTGGGAAATGCATTTGAAAAATCTGAAAGAAACAAGGCTGCTTTTCTGTGGCCAGGTCATGGGTTTGAATGAGGGTGACAGAGGGGTGTGTTATGAGGAGGACAGCTGATTCTCAGGAACTCCTCATGCAGGAGGACATGCCTGGCTGTGAAGGGGCCTGTGAGGTCAGTTCTGTCTCTGGAGGTGACAGGCCAGCATCAGGAACGTGGCTGGGACAGTCCCTCTGCCAAGAGACCCCATAGGCCCCATCCAGGAGAAGGGCTGGGGTACAGGCTGTCATGTCCATTTTGCCTGTGGACATGAGAGGACAGCAGCAGGCATGTGGCTTGGTCACGTCTCTGGGAGAAGCTGAAAGGCCAGCAGCAGCCATGTGGTTTAGAAGACCATGTGGAGGTGACTTCACTTTTTTGAGGGGAAAGACCACCAAAAATAGCTATTGAGTTATGTTCCCTGCTTGGAAGGCAGTTCCTGAGGTGGTAAAGCCTTTCTGGGTAGTGGGAAGAAAGAGGAGAGGGGAAAAGATTTCACAAAGTGTAATGTTGCAAATGGAGAGTGGCTATCGGGAGGAGGAACTGTCACTGCAAGGGTCCTGCTGCGGTGCCAGAGCTCAGCCAGAGGGAGCCTGGATCAGCCCATGGTTTGTGTTTCAAGGAACAGCCGGTGAGAGTGGAGGTACCTCAGCGAAGGTATGGCAATGTTGGGGTGAGAGCAAGGCAGGGCAGCGAGATGGTGCCTACAGCCTGCAGGGCAACAGGGGCAGGGCTCCAACCATGTAGGACAGCCTGTGGTGGAGAGGGCAAAGGGTGCTGTCAAGGCTGGAAGGCACCAGTAGAACCCAGGTCTGTGTCCCCTTGGCTGTGGCAGCTGTCTCTGCCTCTGAGGGTCATGTCAAGACATGATGTCCTCACGGCACGGGGGCATCGTTGCCTCCTTGCAGCCCCATGGGGAAGCTGGAAGTCGCTGTGCCATTGCTGTCCTTCACTGGGCATTGGATGCCCACCTTCCATGGTCCCCAGCAAGAGCCCTGAGCCCTCTGTGAGGGACAGCACCAACCTCCCCACAGGCTGCAGGTCACGGCTTGGCCTTTCTGCTTCATCAAGCAAGCCAAGGCTTTGCTCAGCAGCAGAGCTGCCTGCACAGCGCCTTTGACTTCCTGCACTCACAGCCCCCAAGGACGGGCTCTAACAAGGCCATGGGGCGGCTTTCTCAGCCATGGCCCTCAGTGGGGCCCATTAACGCTTCCAGGGACTGTGGGCTTTGCTCCGGACTTGGTGATCTTGAGAGGTTTCTTCAGGCTCCTCTGAACACCTGAAGTCCAGAGCACCACAGACACCCTGGGCTCATGACGAGGGAGAACGCCCTGACGAGCCCTGTCTCCTCCATCAGGGACATCTGGTCTTCAAGTTTGGCTCCTACACTTAATGAGATAAGTTTCAGCCGTACAGTGAAAGAGAAAGGCAGGTAATGAGCACTTTGGGGAAAGGATAGAAGGCTTTTCCAATTACTATTGATGCACAGTGTCTCCTGAGGAGGTGCGGACAAGTAGGAAAAGCAGTCCCTGGAGCTAATCACTGCGTGGACAGCCTTGCTCCCCAGCTCTCCAGCCTCAATATTTTTGTCTTCAGCCCCATGAGACTTACATCACTTTACATCAGATCTTCAACCAACTCTGCAGCTGAATATAGCAAATTCTTGGCAGTAATTATTGCCTGCTTTTCTTAGAGAACAGGGTGTAAGCAGGAATAAAAGAGGGATTAATTATCGTGTGTGTGTGGGGGGGGGGGGAGTGGGATAGAAATTAATAAATAAAAAATACATTTCTCAGCTGTATAATTGTTAGTTCAAGCAAATCCCCATGAGGTCTATTGCCACTACTGAAGAGTTGCCCATAGGGAATATTAGAGACACTACTGAAAGACAGTCCAAATTTTCCTCTCTGAACCTTAAAGCACAAGCTACATAGGTAGAATGGATTGGAGCGATCAAAGAGAAGGAGGAGAAAGGTATCCGGAGATGAACTTCTTAATCCATAGCTGTAAATCAGGAAACCAGGACGTCAGGCTATTCCAAATGTCTTCAATTTCATAGAAGGTGCAAACTTTCTGGAACTCACGACAAATAATAGGATGTGTCCAAATTTTTTTTACACATTTATCTGTAGAATTTCTCCCACTTTGATCTACGTATATGCAACAACTGGTATTAAGAACAGCACAGACTCTGCCTTCAGACACCACCTTCATATCTAACGCCATTCCATTTTGCACAGCTATAGGGGCTATTTCTCACACTTCTTCCTGCAAAGCCTTCATGGCACCTGCAGGGTCCTTGGCCATCTCTTCCATTGCTGTGCATCTCTTTATCACTGCCTTCTCCAATTCAGGAACCGCTGACCAAGGAGTAACCGAGGCCACAAGCAGGCTGATGATCTGGGCTATCATTATGACACCCATTACATCTGAGAAGCTCATAGGAGGCACGTGGCCATGAAGGCGAGTTTGAGGTCCCTGGAGTCTCCAGTTTCCTTGGGGGACTGGCCATCAGCAGCCCAGCTGGTTATGGCTGCAGTAAGAAAGGCACTTGGACTCTGAGACAAAGTGTCATTTCAATTGGCCTTGGCTAGAGCCAACTCTCTACACACAGAGACAATCGTGTCAGCTGTATGCCGTCCCTTCCGAGGCCGGGAACACGGAGTGTACAGCGTTGGGAGAGTGGTGCAGCAAGTTGTGCAGATCCTGCCTGCAGAAGGGTTATCCCACACTGCTCCTGTCAGCTCTTGAAGTGTTTTCTGCCAGGGAAACCCATTCTAGTCATCACTTCTCGTGTTCTAAGAGGAGATGTTCACTTGGGAGTTGGTAACTGCAGCCTCAGACAAAGGTAAGGGCGTGCGGTTGGCCATTCACCAGCAGCTTCCTGCAGATTTCTTCTTCCAATATGGCTTGTTCTGCAACCCAGGGACACACTCAGCACAGCTCAGCCTGAAGGCCAAGAGGTACGTGGAGCACAGCACAGGCCTGCTCAGGTTTTCTGTGACACTCATCACTAACTCCTCCATGTGCAAAGGGCTTCTG
The DNA here is from genome assembly GCF_023634155.1 of Falco peregrinus. Lineage (NCBI taxonomy): Eukaryota > Metazoa > Chordata > Aves > Falconiformes > Falconidae > Falco > Falco peregrinus. The sequence goes on from NW_026599607.1 coordinate 1,939,629, forward strand.
CTCAGATTCTCTCAACCTCCTGATGAAGGTTAGAAGGAGAACGACATCTCCTTTAGACCGCTAGAGAAAGGGACCTTTACTTGAAGGCCTTGGTTGAAGGGAAACTGGAAGATGATCTGCAGGAGTGGGCTGGAAATCAGGACCATGCGTGGCAATCAGTTAGCTGAAGGGAATGTGCTCGAGCTTGTAGGTCACTAACCCTGGGAAGACAAGGAGTGTGAATAGACACAAAAACTAACATGATGAGCCATGCTGAGAGAGCACAGGGGAGTGGGGGACGGATGCCGTGAAGGAAGGGTAACACCTTGCTGTTAATTGCTGGTAGTTAACCACCAATCGGGGATTGCCTAGTATGCAAGGCTTAGCTTCAAGAACCAATCTGTTTAAAACGCGCAGCTTCAGGAACCAACTGTTTAAAACGTGCAGCTTCAAGAACCAATCTTTTTAAAACGCGCAGCTTCTGAAAGTGTATATAAACTCGTGCTTCTGTACAATAAATTGACATTTGCTTGTATCAACCTGCGTCCCGTCTCTCCATCGCAGCAATGATCCCTGACCAACATGGCACAAATGCTTTGCTGGACTTGTTTTGAACAAAAGACAAGGCAGGAATGGTGAAAAATGTGGACAGCACCTTTCTGTCAAGTATGGGTGACACTGGTAAAGTAGAAATCAAGAGCAAGTCAACAAGACAAACTGTAGCAGGGCTGAGTAGAGAGGAAAGATCACCTCCACCAACCCTTGGGCAGTGCTCTTCCTAATGCAGCCCAGGATGCCATGGGCCTTATTTGAAAGGTGCAAAGCCAGGAGAAGAGGAGGCTTTGGGGACACCTAATAGCAGCCTTCCCAGATCTTCTTGGGCCATATCAGCAAGAAAAGGCAGCCAGGTTCTTGCCTGTTGTGCATGATGGGAGGATGAGGGCCAATGGGCATCAGCTGAAGCAAGGGAAGACAATGTCCTTCCCCATGAAGAACAGTCAAGCAGTGGAGCAGATGTCCCACAGAGCTTGTGCCATGTCCATCCTTGGAGCTTTTCAAGCCCCACTTGAAGGAAAGCCTGAGCTACTTGCTTCAACCCCATAACTGATCATTCTCTGAGCAGCATGTAGGCCTGGACACCTCCGGAGGTCCCTTCCAGCATGAATGACTCTGGATCTCCATCCACCATGGATCTTGCCTTCATGATGGCAGGGAAATCACTCAGGTTTCCAGCGGCTGTTGAAGCCAATCAGAAAGTTGGTCAGATGACCTGCGATGTTCTTTTCCCACTCCAAGCTTTGCTGCTCAGATGCAGGGCTGCTTGGCTGGTTCCTATGGACTCCTATTCTTCACCCTTTCCCAACTTTTCCCTCCTTTCCCACGCACAATTGCTCCTCCTTGACCACCCCTGTATCCTCCCATGCAAGCAGCTCACCTCTCCTTTCCCTTTCCTCCCTGGCCATTGACTGTCCTCCTTTGGTGATTCTTTGGAGGTTTTCACCATAGGTGGCCACCCAGACAAGGGATTCATCATCCCCCGTGACTCAGCATCATCCCCCTTGACACAGCACTGTTGTGGCCACATCCAGGTTATCTGTGCCTGGGCTTTGAGGTTTCTCATTCTGGAGGAATGGGGGAAAAGTGGAGAGGCTGTGGAGGATACCTGCCTGGATTGAGTTTGGTGCCTGTGGAGAGAGACTGAAGGTCCTGGGCTTCTTGATACTGGCAAAGTGGAGCCTCAGGGCACCACAGTAACAGCATGCACCTGCTTGAAGGGGGGTGTCAGAGATAAGGGAGTGATTCCTGATAGCGACAGGAAGAGAAAACCTCCGCAAAGTGCTGCTTGGAAGGGTAAGATTGGATGTGAGGAAAAAGAAATGTCCCTCGGAGGGTTGCCCTCTGATGCCAGAGTTCACCCAGAGGCAGCCTGGATTGTCCCATGGCTTTAAGTCTCAAGGAAGAAGCAGGGATGAGGGGAGAAACTTCAGAAAAGTCAGGAAAATGCAGGTGTGAGGGCTGGGTGGGAAAGCAAGGAAGATGCCAACCCCCAGAGTGGAAAGAGGTGCCACATGGACAGTGTAGGGCAACTTGCAGTGGAGATGGCCCAGGGCTGCAGCGAGGCTGAATGGCCCAACTGGGGGCTGAGGCCTCTGTCCCCCTGGCAATGGCAGCTGCCTCTCCCACCAAGGCCTGTGACATAGAACTCGATTTGGAGGCTCTTATGTTCTGCCCTCCAAGAGCCTGGGGGTCAGGGCTTGGTCTTTCTGCTTCATAAAAAAATCTAAATGTGTTTTGCAGCATTACAGCCACCGACACAGTACCTTTGGCTACCTGCAGTTCTGGCCTCTAATTAGCTACTCTAACGAGTCCATGGGGACGCTTTGTCAGCAATGGCCCTCAGCGGGACCCATCAATGTTTGAAGGTATTTTCAGTGCTGCTTCTGACTTACATTCCTTCAGTGGTTGGTTCAGTCTGCTCTCAGTAGCTCAGGTTCATGGCAGGAGCCCCCAAGGCCCTAATGAGGTATTTGCTTTTCTCATTTCCTTCAAGTCTTGAAGACCTGTGCAGCTAATTGAATCTGTTCCATTCATGTAGGTAAGAGAGAGGATTTCAAAGTGCACTTCAAAATAAGTATTTTTTATTTCATAGGTTATATTTTGCTACTTTTTAGGTTAGAGAGGAGGTTCTAGCAGCAATCTCCAAGTGATAATGATGCAGAGGATCTCCTCAGGATATCTGGACTGGTAGGAAACGCAGTTCTTTGAGGTCTGACACCGGATGGACAACCTTGCTCTGACTGTCCCCAAGACCACCCTTTTTCTCATTGTCCCCTGGGACTCACATCCCTTCTCCTTACGTCAGACTTCTCCCCTCAATTCTGCAGGTGGGTGCTGCAGCTCCTCTGCACCATCCCCACCAATTTGCCTTAGAGCACTGGCTGCACACCGGTACAGAAGAATTATTCAGATCTGCAAGCAATGTGAAGAATGATCAAGTGGCATAAATAAGCCAACACCCTCCACAAGCATATGCCGAGTCCAAGCTGTCTCTGATGAGGTGCCTTTCCGCAAGGGACACTCTCATGAGCAATCTTTTAGGTGCTAGATACAGAAATATAGATCTAAACACAAGGGGAGAGTTGGGTAAGGAGACAGTTCGGCTGCAGGAAGACATGCAAGCTTTTCCTTCCTGAAGTAAAAACAGCAGCACAGGTGAGACGTACCGAAAAGACCAAAGAGTAAAGGGAGGAGAAAACAGGTGAATAACTGAAAGAGCCTTTGCTGAGACAGTCTGCTGAAAAGATGACTTCAGAAGCCGTCACTGTCTCCTGCTCAGGTGCAAATATGTTAAAGATGAGAGAAAATAAGGGCGTGGTATAACTAATAATAATGGTGAAGTTCAGGTATAAAATCAATATTTCCTTGAGGTATCGCTTTTGAAAGCTCCTTGAATTGGCAGAGATCACTTGTGAGAAAGGACAAGTTAAGTGTTGCATCTGTCTTGGAAGGAGTCCATAAGTGCAGCTCGGGGAACCACAGGCTGCTCAAACCCCCATGGTGAGGGGTGTGCCACCAGTTAGAGTCGCCTTGGGTGACATTTCTGGCACCTGAGCGGGTAACTGTCCAGGTGGATTTCCCAAGGGTAACTCCTGCCTCGCCAACCTGACAGCCTGCAGTTGTGCGTGAGGAGCTCCACAGTGGATGTCATTGCCCTCAGCTTCAGCAAAACTGTTGTCATGGTCTCCCTCAGTGTTCTGCCCGAGTGAGGCCATGACACTCTGGGTGCGAACAGAAAGAGATGAGTAAAACACCAGCTGGATGGTCAGGCTGAGAGAGCAGTGGGGAAGGGCTCACACCCCACCTGGAGGCCACTGGGACATACTGGGGCAGTGTGGGCAGCACAGGGGACTCTCCTGATTACAGTTTAAGAACTGTAAAGATAATCCAGTGGAGGCAACTCTCACAGTGTCTGTCGGTGGCACCAAACTGAGAGGAGGATCCCTGTGCCCTAGGGATGCCGTGGAGGGGAACCCTGGCAGGTGGGGTGGCCGCCCTGGCAGGAGCTGCACAGATGCAGGACGGACCAAGGGCAGAGCCTGCACCTCCCTCGCATGGACTAACACCCTGCAGCTGCAGGGCCTGGGACCTGCCTGGCTGGGCAGTGTCTGTGCAGAAAAGGCCCTGCTGGTGCTGGGGGACAGAAGGCAAAACACAATCCCAGCCCGTGACCTGGTAGCAGAGGCAGCCAGAGTGCCCTGGAGCGTATGAAGAGGTGCCTTGACAAGGCAGTGAGGGAAATTATTTTTTCCACGTTATCATCACTCATAACACCACATGTAGACCGCTGTGTTAATATTTTGGCCTTGACTGGGTAAGGAAGGAGGGAGGGAGCGGCTGGGTGGCTGCTGGGCTTTTGGCCAGAGACAAGCCGTTACAACAAGGAAGGTGTGCATAATTCGGAGGCAGTTCAGGAAGGAAGGGAGGCAGAAGAATGTCCCCAGGACATGGAGGGCCACGGTTTCATATCTTTTGCTACCCCATTCAGAATGAAGCTGGGAAGTGATGCTGACATTCCGAACCAACAAGGTCCATGGGCAGGCAAAGCTGTGCCTGTTGTTGTGACCCTAAGGAGACCCACACGCCTCTCTAAGGTGACCTGCACACCTACGGCATAGATCATGCTGGGGCTGAATCTCTTGCCTGGCTTCAATGGCCCCCCGAAGCCATGGACAAAGCTTTGTGTGGAGGCCCCAGGTGAGGCTGGTCAGGGCCAGGAAGGCCTAGGGATGCTCTCAGGGCCCTGCCCCCATGGGATCCCACCTGCCAGTGCCCTCAGCAGGCCAGGTTCTCCTTCCCTCCTGCCCTGGGCTGTGCTCTGCTGCTCTCCTTCCCCACGTGCCTGGGCATCAGAGACTCCACAATTTCATAGTCACTACAATCAAGACTGGCACTGCTCTTCACATCCCTGAGCAGCTTGTCCTCTTTAGGGACTCCAGGTGCAGGTGAACATCAGAGTGGGCAAACTGTTTAGTCTGGGGAACTTGCCCACAAGCCCCTGGACTTCTGGCATCCTTGCTTACATATCCAGTGGACACCAAGGAGACGGATTCCCCCAGAAAAGCCAGGTTTTCTCTGCCATTGTTTCTCCTGCATAGTATTTCACAATCCAAACACTTTTTTAATTGGCAATAAATTAATCTTTGCCACACATCTTTGTGTGGCATGTGGAAAAGACGACACTTCTTTGGCCATGAAAAGAATCGTTAAGAGATCTCTTTGTCTTTATCTTGACCCATGAGCATTGCTGGTTTAACTTCTCCCTTTGTCCTGTTGAGTCAGTGCAGCTGACAACAAGTGATGTTTGTCTCACCACTGGCCCAGGTTAACCCACCACAGGACCACATCAGGACTGCTGAGCCCACAATGGGGCTCCCAGCAGATGAAAGACCCTGACACATCACAGCAAGTCCTGCAGAGGCCAGAAGGATGGTTAGGACCTGGAGCATATTATGGGCAAAGGGAGGCTGAGAGAGCAAGAGTATTATTTGAGAAATGGTTCTGAGTGAAAGACTGGAGCGCTGGACCCAGGCCAGCTGGTGGGATCTCAATCAATATTTGTTAGAACACCATGCCATGAGAACATGATCTTGTTGGAGGTGTCTGACAATGGCCTTCACTGAGAGACCAATGTGGCAAGAGCTATGGGACTTGTGTGTAACAAGTGTCAGTAGGAAAGTGGCTGCCTTTATATTTAGAAATGGTGATGGAGTTGGGTATCACTGGGCAACGGAGGAGGACAGAGGTGACCATGCAGCAGTGGTCCCTAATGAGGGCTGGGGTATATGACCAGGCTTGGAAATGAGCAGTGTTTGGGAATTTGTGGGGAAAATTTCCCTTCTGCAGCTTTCTGAGGGTGTGCAGGGAACACGGCACAGATCTGGCCCCTCAGTCCCGCTCCTTTGGTGCCTTGCTTGCTTCACCATGACCCCTGGGTCTGCACCAGGACACCCTGCTGTGTGCCCCCACCCTGCACACCCACACAGCTGAGCTCTCACTGGTGTTTCCCTCTCCTGGGCCCTTCCCAGCCCAGCCCCCCCCACAGCTCTGCCCACCTCCCCTGCCCTCTCCCCAGCCCAGGCAGACACAGCAGCCCACGCGGGGCTGGCCCCATGCAAGTGCCCACCCAAAGGGGGCTGCAGAGCTCTGGGCACTCACCCCATGGCCATAGACCATCACAAGGGCACAGGAGATGCTGGTGGGCAGAGAGGGGTCTCCTCCTGCCAGTCAGCCCCAGGGCTGGCACCAGCCATGGCATGAGGACACAGAGGCCATTGCCTCCCTCTGTCTGCTGCTCCTCTCTCACAGGGACCCTGCTTGCCCACTCCTGGCAGCCCCTCGGGGCCAGTCCCTGTCCCCAGCACCAGGCTGCTGGCCTGGGGGCTCCCCAGGCACCTCCTGCTGCACCAGGGACACAGCAGCCTGCCCCAGCTGGGGCATCCACAGAGACACCTGCTCTTGCCCAGGGATGTGGTCTCAGGCATGGCCCTGAGCAGGCGGTGCTGCTGTGCAGGGCAGCGGTGCCTGAAAGCCCAGGGAGATGGTCCCAGGCACATCCCTCTTGGTCACCCACCATTCCCATGGGCACTGGGCCCCCACACGCCAAGGCTCAACACAGGCCCATGCCCTAACGCCTTGCCCCATGCCCTCCTCCCCTGAGCCATGGGGAACCCAAGCTCACAGATGTTATTCAGGGAAGAATTCCTGCAGCCTGTTCCTGAGCTTCGCTTTGGGAGGAGAGCCCAACCTGCAGGCATGGGCACTGAGAAAAAACCCTTTTATTTTGCTTATACTTGCAAAGGCAAAACCAACCATTCAAGTGCATGCAGTGGATCTTCCCAAGCCTGGTTCCACTGGGCCAACATAGCATAAGGAGAAGATTGGTCCTTTAAAAGAAAAGCACTTAAAGGAAGCGTGCGATCTATATGCAACACATCGTGCAGAGATCAGCTGTTTGACTTCTTTCACAAGTGCCAAGGCTGCAGGCGTTAAAGGCCTTGGGGCTAAAAGATCTGTGTCTCCTTTTCAAAGTTGCAACAGAGGTGGCATTTGTTCATTACTAAGGCCTAAATAAGGCTGTAGCCAATTCAGCATTCCTGAAAGCTTTTGGACATCATTCAAGGTCTTTACGTCCAGTTTCAGTTTGATAGCTTGTGGAGACATGGTTCTCTTCAGCACATTCATGCGCAGATACTTCCAGGGCTCTTGTCTCTGAACTTTTTCAGGAGCTACCATCAACCCAAACTCTGCTAAACTGTGCCTGGCATCCTTCTCAGCTGTCTCCAGCAGCTCTTTTGATGGTGCTGCTAGCAAAATGTCATCCATGCCATGATAACCGTAAACATCTTGGTATTTGTCTGTCACTGAGCTCAGGGCTTGGGCTACAAACCACTGACAAATGCTTGGTGAGTTTCTCGTGCCTTGAGGCAGCACGGTCCAGTGGTAGCTTTTTGTGGGCTCAGAGTTATTTCTAGTTGCTACTGTAAAGGCAAACTTGGCTTTGTCTTCTGGATCTAAAGGAATGGTAAAAAACCCAGTCTTTCAGATCAATAACTACAATGTCCCACTCCATTGGTATCACGGTGGCAGACGGCAATCCCGGCTGCAAGGCCCCCACAGGGGCCATCACTGCATTGACTTTACGCAGGTCAAGCAGCAATCGCCATTTCCCTGAAATCATTTTCATCACAAGTACAGGGCTGTTCCACGGGCTATGTGACTCTTCAGTGTGGCCCGTGTTTAATTTTTCCTTAAGTAATTCATGCCGGGCACACAGCTTTTCCTGGGGCAGGGGCCACTGACCTACCCATACTGGTCTGTCGGTCAGCCAAGTAGACCAAGGGGAGGCTGTTTCACTGCCTGCAGTACAGTGGCCCCAGTTAAAAACCCGTGGTGATCCAAACTCCCCACTGTCCTAGACAATCTCGGCCCCACAAAGTGAGTGCTGTGGTGGTAACGTAGAGGCCGGACGGAGGCAGTCTGTCCTTCTTGTGTTTTGATCCGTATAGGTTTTACAGACAAGTAGCTTGTAGTCACGCCCCCCCGACCTACATCTCCCGCTGCGTTATTTACCAAAGGCCAATGAGGTGGCCAGTCCTTTCTCGATATGACAGTTGCGTCTGCTCGGGTATCCAGAAGACCGCTCAACTTCACTTGTGCAGGAGTGCCTCCCGACAACGCCAGAGTGCAGGTCATGTTGGGTCCTTGTGGAGATGGTTCTTGTGTCCAAGACACTTGAGGTATTCCAGGGGAGGTGAATCCTTCATCACCCTGCTGTCTAGGCTCTGTTTGGGGAACAAAACTCTCAAAAGGCACAAGCTGAGCAAGGCGTGTATTTTTTGGAATGTTCCCAGGAGGCACAGTTGCAGAAACTCAGGCACATATTTGACCTGTACAGTCTGCATCAAAAACACTAACATGGACTTGGTTATTTTGGACTCGATCTAACACTAGGGTGGACCACTGAGCCTGATGTTGAGGGCTGGCATACTGCCCAGTACCCATCAACACGTCAGGCCCATTACCAACCCGGGGATCATCCTGTGGAGGGTTCATATTCTGCAGCCCTTGCTGTTCCACCGCTGCCCGCCATGTGCCATGGAAGACCGCTAGTGGCACAGGTTGGAAAATGATCTGCGCCACCTGAGAAATATCGAAAGGAGTCCAAGTGTCCATGGTAAGCAAATGTAACGATTGCTTTGTAGCCGGCAAATTCACCCCGTACTGAGAAACAGGTTTTTGCAAGCCCTGCACTATTTTCCAAGCAGGTGCTGTATGAACCTTGGGATTACCAGCAGCCACGTCTCCTGTTATAACAGGACATGCATGCAGTGCAACAGTGGAAGGAGTAGTAGCATCAAGGAGCGGTCTACCTGTATGTCCTACTAAATTCCAGTTTCCCTCTTTCTGTAACCCATCTTTTACAGCCTGCCAAAATTGCCGAGGGCCACGCGGCATTACCATTACGTTGGATACTGGATTTCTACCACCACCACATTCATCGCTGCCTCTGACTGATAACCTTGTCGTAGCTGGACATGATTCCCAATTTTTGGCATTTCCACCCTGCGTAGGCAGGGGAGGAGCAGAGGGGGCAGGCGGGAGGGGAGAAGAGGCTGTGGGAGGAGGGAGTGTGGGCTGCCATAAATGTCGGTGGGACTCAGGGGGGCAGGGATCAGTCCGCCGAGGTTTCTGCTTGCCGTCCTCATCCTCGGAATCACTACTGAACATAGGTCGACACTGTTGGGCGGATCTGGGGGCTTTGGGACATTGAGGAGTGGTGACTGGTAAGGGGCCTGGATTCACCCCTCCCCCACGACCTCACCCTCTTGTCTGTTGACTGAAGGGTGATCCAGGGGAGGTCTGGCTGATACACCCCCACTGACGTCTTGCTGACTTTTCAAGCCCCCCCCCCCCAGCATCACTAAGCAGTGCCCATGTAGTCATAGCCCCGACACCTCTTTGTCCCCTTTCGCCACAGCTTCTAACAGTGTCGATCCCAAATTCTCCCAGGTCGACACACTAAAAGCAGTCATGGCGGATGCTTCTACTCCTTGTCTCTTGGCCCACAATAACATACATCTTAACCACAGCCCATCTAAAGTAGTTCCATGCTTCTGTAACATTTAACTTCCACACTGACAGCACCATGGTATCTTCCTTAAATTTGTCCCCGTGATGTCCCTGGTGGCTCACCTTTCTGGTGTCAGGGTCTCCCAGGACCTTGCAGCCGTCCCGTTGCGCTATTCCACTTCACCAGGCTCCATCTCCCCAGCAACCCGCTGGTCACAGTCTCACGGTCTCCTTAAGATACCCCTTATTGGGGTCACATCAGCACGTTGAGGTAACCAATTGTGGCGATGCAAGTCGAGTCAGACCCAAAATGTGGAGTGGCTGGAAGAAAACGGGCATATTATGAGCAACCCAGACCGAATAACTTGGTTGTAATAACAGGCCGCAGCTCTAACAAGCTGCAGGTGTTGTGAAGGACATGTGCAAGGCCAAGGGAGACAAAGAAACTGTGTATTCGCAGAGAGATAAGGGAGCTGGACAGAAAGATGATAAAAACAGGATGCCTGCACAAGGGGGGAGCAGCGTGTTGGCACCGCCCTGGGACCAACAACTTGGGAGGTGGGAGCGTGTGAACGAGTAGTTTTAACCGATCACCTTTTACATAACAAAGTGTGCGTAGTGTGTGCATTTTTAGCTGTAGAGTATAAATTGGTGTGAGTCTATTAATAACGTGGCACTAACTTGATCACATTGGTCGTATAAGTTGTGCCTGAGCCTACTGCGTCAACAAGTGGCGCCCGAACAGGGACCCTCTTGTCCATGCTTGCTGGAGCACAGAGGTGGCTTTGAGGGGGCAGAAGAAGCTGGCCGTAGCAGGTGCTGCCCCATTGCATGGGAAGATGCGTGCGCACAGCCGTTGGAATCTTGCCCCGATCAGGTGAGCAGTCGGGGAGGAGATGGGGTCCACACTGAGCAAAGAGGAAGCAGCAGTGGTGAAGCTCCTCCAACATATCCTCTCTCAGAGAGGGTTATCTTGTGATGAGGGAAGCCTGAAGAGGTTGCTGTCGTGGGCTCGGCAGCGTGGATGAATCCGATCCGTGAGTGCCGGCTTTGAACTAGACACTTAGGAAAAGGTTGGTGCAGCACTGTGGGAGGACATTAGCTCAGGCTCTAAAGGCAGGGGGAAGCTCTCCACAGTGTGGAGGCTGATCCCAGAGACTCTGTGCGGCGAATGAAGAGACGGGACGCAGCTTGATGCAAGCAAATGTCAATTTATTGTACAGAAGCACGCGTTTTTATACACTTTCAGAAGCTGCGCGTTTTAAACTAATTGGTTCTTGAAGCTAAGCCTTGCATACTAGGCAATCCCTGATTGGTGGTTAACTACCAGCAATTAACCGCAAGGTGTTACCTTTCCTTGGCGCCATCCGTCTCCCGCTCCCCTGTGCTCTGCAAACATGCCTCATCATGTTAATTGTTGTCTAGACAAGCTCGAGCACATTCCCCTCAGCTAACTGATTGCCGCGCATGGTCCTAGTTTCCAGCCCGCTCCTGCATCTCCCCCTTCCTGTTGCACAAAAGAACCCCTGAAACCGAGCAAAAACAAGGCACAAGTAATAGAACAAATAAAAAACCAACTAAGACATATTATCAGTGTCAAAATAACCCACTGTCTTTGTTCCGTACAGTTTTACAATTTCCCCTTTTTGCTTTTGAACAGCTAGTACCAGGTTTGCCATGTTCTGCAGGGCCCTTGCAAACATGACAGCAACCAAGGCAATAGCAAACAAACAATACTGCCAACTGAGTGAATGGATGCCAAAAAGGCTGACATTTTCTCAGATTTTGATAACATGTTGCTGCAATGGGGCGCCTAAAATGCACGCAGCACATACCATCAAAATCCTCACAGCCATGTCCTTGAACCAACACCAAAAAGCAGTGGCAATTTTGACTCACATTCTGAACTGCCTACCAAACAAGGTGATTTAACTCTTTAATGCTTTCCCTGCTGTTACTCTGGATAAGAGAAGAACCGCTGCGACACGTTCCCATCATAGCCTCCTACTACATTAGTATCTACAGAAAGACAATTATTGACATTCAAAGTGTAAACAATATCAGCTTCTTTTGGATTAACATTATACATAGGTGGAAGGGCACACCAAACAAGAACTGGTTCAGTCAAAAAGTTCGAAACATCGCATGCCTTCTCTGAACATACCTCTGGGGTCATTCCCTTCATTCCCTCTCTTTTTTATGCAAAGAGAAACACTTTTACCATAACAGAGAAGCCCCTATTTACATCTGAGCCCGGACACAAACCGCAGCTGTATGCGCCACCAGGCTCAGGGCAGGAATCATTCATGCAGTTACATAGCTGTATATCTCTACAAGTGTGCAGACACCTATTAAACACTAGATAACCATGTTTATCTTTCCTAGTCTCCTTCACAATACCCAGCTGTTCTCTCATCTCTTGTTAGGTCAAATATTCTCCAGCTTCCTCTCCTATATCTCTCTTCAGACATTCTCTGTCCTCCTCTTTTTTGCTTGTTAATTGCGACAAGGCAAAGGTTGTGTGTAGCTGGGTGACCATGACCTGATTTATGTTACAATCGACTAAACACTGAATACAGGAAAAAAAGGTATGTGAGACATAAGGCAAACATCAATATGGTGGTTAAAGATATTTATAATAAATCCTGTAATACTTTTGAGTCATGGCCCAAAGTTTCCCAGCCGTGAGAAGAGACCAAAGGCCTCCCGCCCCTGGCTCTGTTGCAGATCTTTGTTTTAAGGCTTTTGAGTTTTGTATACTTTTGTAAATTAATTCACAGTGGTCACTCAGATTCACGTAACACATCCTACCAAAGTCTTCACACTTGTGTCCCTGTGCTAATAATAAAAATCAATAGCAACTCGGTTCTGTAGCAACACATGATGGACAGAATCAACATCTGTTAATACGCCAGAAAAAAAAAATAGTATTTGTGGTATTACTTTTTTTAGCAAGCTAGCAGCCTAATTTACTAAGCAAGTTAAGAGCGTGTACTATTCTTACAGAAGAGATTAGAGAAGCAAAAATGTGTTATGCTGCATTCCAGAACTCAGCCTGAGAATTACAGTCTGCTGTGAGTTCTGCGTTACAATCATTTGACACATGTTGGGGTTGCGATTGTGAAAGTTGCCCGTTTACAGTTTTCATTGACATTATCACAGCTCGTTGTTTTAAAAGCAACCCTTGAGCTTCCTGATGTTCGACTTGCTGCAAAATATTCTGAAGCCAATCAATCAAGTTAGTATTAAAGTTAGTGACTCTCTAGGACCCTGCAAGACTGTGGCAAGACTCCCGCACCCTGACTGCCTTAATAGCCATTCCTTCATTTGCAAACAGTTGTCCCTGGGATACCTTGCCTGAGTCACAGAATCGGCACAGTTAATTGCTCCAGCCAACTGCTCACAGTTAACAGCAATTCCCCGATTAAGGTTTTCAGTCAAGGCCACTACACATAGCTCACAAAAATCAGATAACCACATCATATACTGTATCAGTTAGTACCATACAAAGCAGTAACTTCCAATCATGCCGTGTGAGTGTATAAGGCTCTGCCATCACTTCAAGAAGGGACATAGCAAATGTATTATGAATCCTCCCTTCCCCCACTGCTTTGCTTAACCCTTTAACAGCCTCGTATTGCACAGGCTGCCACTCTGCAGGTTGATTTGTCTGACAAAATACTGAACATGCCCTAGCCACTCCCAAAACCCATCACTTAAGTGTTTCCCACTTGCATTCCTGCCACCAGTCCCTCAGACCCCCTTTCACCCTCCCCCAAAATACAATCAATGCATCGGGAGAGACAAGGGGGTGGTGGAAAGGTCTAGCTCCTTTTCCAGATCTGTAGGACCTGGATCAAAAGGTTTATCATTGTCAATAAAATCATTGTCCGAGTTGTCCTGTTCCCGTGCTTGGTCCTGTGTTGTGAGGGTCGCTGCAGTCAGTGACAGAAGCTTTGGGGGCAGAGGAGGTGTGGACAGAATCGCCATCGCTGACAGTGTCTTGAGAAGAGCCGCGCTGTCGGTGGAATTTACAGCTTCCTCTGGTTTAGCACCGCTAGTAGAATTAGTCCACACTTGGCAAAGAGTAGTCAGAATTTGCCACCAAGATGCTAAATGCATTCCCGACACGGAGCTCCCCTCCACGGCAGCATCATACAATTGGCTGCTGTCTGTACACACTTTCATTCTTTCCAAGTCTCTAAAGTTTCTTGGCTGCTCACCTGTCTCGATGCATACAGGTGTTATCCTCGGGGTTTAGGTTGTCCGCCTGGTCCAGACAGCAAGACGATCGTTCAGCCAAGCCGTCTCCTCCGGAACGCAGCCCTCTTCCACGAGCTGGCTTTTTTCCGTCCTTATTCTTCCAAGGCTTCGTGACACCACCATAGGGGTCACCATTTGAGGAGATTGAGGCACGGACTCCCGGATCTGACTAGAAGACCCTTTATGAGTCCATATACGTCTCCTCTGGGGACGAAACCTGATTCCCCGTTACGGATTTCCCACAGCTCACCTCTCAACTCCGGAGGGATTTCTGGCCGGCTCCTGCTTCCTTTCAGCAGATCGTTCAAAGTTCTGTGGGATTCGCTGCATGTCGCTCAGATAGGCGATTCGAGAGCCCTTCACATTAGATCCTTAAACGCATCACGTCGGGGTCACCAATTTGCAGCGAATGAAGAGACGGGACGCAGCCTGATGCAAGCAAATGTCAATTCATTGTACAGAAGCACGCGTTTTTATACACTTTCAGAAGCTGCGCGTTTTAAACTAATTGGTTCTTGAAGCTAAGCCTTGCATACTAGGCAATCCCTGATTGGTGGTTACCTACCAGCAATTAACAGCAAGGTGTTACCTTTCCTTGGCGCCATCCGTCTCCCGCTCCCCTGTGCTCTGCAAACATGCCTCATCATGTTAATTGTTGTCTAGACAAGCTCGAGCACATTCCCCTCAGCTAACTGATTGCCACGCATGGTCCTAGTTTCCAGACCGCTCCTGCAACTCTGAAAGAGATGAAAGCAGAATGACAAACTACCACTTCTGCTTTTGCTGCCCTGTCGGCAGAAGTTGAAGGCGCTAGAGCAAAAGACTCTGCTACTGCTATGACATTCTCGGGATCCTCATTCCCAAAAGCCAAAAGAAAGGACAGGGATGCATGGTGTGTAGCAGCAGTGCGGCTAAAGCGCCAAGAGCCAAAGGAAATGAATCTGCCACCGCTTGAATCTCCCGGTCCATGTTGGAGAGAGAAATACCCGGAACGCATGCATAACGTCTCGACAAAGGACAGCTTCTATCCACCTCTGCCTCTGTCCACGCCTCCATCACCCCAATCGGCATCTGCAGAACGTCACTGTGGTTTGGAGAATGTACAGCTGCAAGATCTCATGAAAAAATTGGAGCAACTTGAGACATGGATGCTAGAATTGGCACAGCCTGCTCCTATAGCATTGCCACTATCTCCCTTCTCTATTAATCCTTTTTCACAGGGTGGAGGAGGGGAGAGTGGCTCTGGGGAGACATTAGCAGCGGGACCGTTACCACCGCTGGTTCCAATGGGAGGCATGGGGGGTAACTGTAATCCAACACGTCGATGGTGGGGAGTCATTTGGGATGCAATTATAGAGGGGCAATTTGGGCCGATGGCATTTGCTGTGATAGTAACACCACAGGGTAACGAGTGGGAACCTTTAGACTGGAAAGTAATCAAAGAAGCGGAATTAGCAGTAACACAATATGGGTTTAAATCTCCATATACTAACTCAATAATTCAGCATATTTTCACAGCAAATTTATTAACTCCATATGATGTGCGTATGGTTGCACAAGCTTTGTTAACGGCTTCTCAGCAGATACAGTTTTTTCAACGCTGGCAGGCAGCGAGTCATGCTGCTGCGGCCACGCCACGTCGGCAGGGGGATCCGCTGTTTGGAGTGAATGCCCAAATGCTTTACAGGTGCCCGCCCCTTCGCTAACCCTGAGTGGCAAGTGGGATTCCAACCCAAGGTGTTACGATTAATGCAGGAACTAGCTCTGAAAACGATTTTTGCCCTCCATCATGACAAAATAGCACCAGCATTTACGGGGATAGAACAGGGACCTATAGAATCTTACCCAAAATTTATAGACAGACTGCATGCCGCTCTCATGATTAATCCTGATCTGAATGAGGATATGAAAGCAAAGTTTCTTGATATGCTTGCTTATGATAATGCTAATGAGAGAACTAAGAAAGCTTTAAGCCTCCTGCCACGTGGGTCATCAGCTGTCCAGCTGTTGGAGGTGGCAGAAAGAATGATTGATTGATCAGGAAAAAACTGCCTTTATGGCTGCCGCGGTAGGAGCTGCAGTGAAGCCGCTTGTGCAAGGTAAAAATAATAACGGGAGGCAAGCTAGGAGATGTTTTAATTGTGGCAGGATGGGACATATTAAATCACAATGTCATGTTCCAGGCTCACAGCAAAAGAAATGGTGTGTGCAGTGTTGGGAAGATAATCATAACACCAGTGATTGTCGGAAAAAGGGGAACGAGACACGGAGCACGTCTCGCCCTTGTGGTACGACACAAGTCCAGGGTGCTTGGACCGCTGCTCCACCGCCACCTCCGGAAGCACCAGAGTGGACCTGACAAGAGCAGTAGCTATTACTCTTACCGACACCACAGTTCAATTGGTTGATTCAAATCTTGTGGGACCTTTGGGACATGGTGTGAGTGCCTTATTAATCGGATGTTCTTCAGTATCTAGGAAAGGTATTTTTGTAGTCCCAGGACCTATTGAAGGACAGATTAAAATAATGGTTTACACACTAACTCCCCCTATAACTATTAAGGAGGGATCAAAAATTGCTCAATTAATTCCTTTTGAAGCAGAAGTGCCTAACGCAGAACAAAAGACAAGGGCTGTAGAAGGCATTGGATCCACCGGTCAGCCTGGTGTTTTGCTAGCCATGCACATCAGTCGGGGAAAACCGGAGGAAGAAACATAACTGAGACACCCTAGTGGACAAGTGTGCAAATTGCAGATGATTATAGACAGTGGAGGTGATGTAACGATTGTACCTTTTCTTAAGTGGTCTAGGCGGTGGCCTCTAATGCCAGCGGGGTACCGGCATTGTAGGGGTTGGTGGGACTCAAGCTACCTTTATCAGTAGAGGCGTAATTGCATTTATGTTCTCTGATGGTAGGGTAGTAACTACATGTCCCTACATAATGCACCTGCCTGTGGCACTAATTGGAAGAGATCAGCTGAAAAACTGATGATCCAATTTGGATTGATCAGTGGCCGCTAAAGCAAGACCGGCTGCAGATTGTCAATAATTTGGTGCAGGAACAATTAGATGCTGGGCACATCGTGCCTTCAACTAGTCCATGGAACACCCCAGTTTTTACAATCCCAAAGAAGTCTGGGAAATGGCAGCTGTTACATGACTACGAGCAACCAGTGCCGTTATGTGTGATATGGGCGCCTTACAACGCGGGCTACCCTCTCCGGTTATGCTACCGGAGGATTGGGATTTGGTGATTATCGATTCAAAAGACTGTTTCTTTACAATTCCTTTACATCCACAGGATGCTGAAAGGTTTGCTTTTACAGTGCCATCGATAAATAAAGCAGAGCCAGCGAAAAGATATCACTGGGTGGTGTTGCCGCAGGGAATGAAAAACTCACCTACGACGTGCCAATTGTTTGTTGCCTGGGCTTTAGAACCCATTTGTAAGCAGTATCCTCATTTACTTATCTAGCCTTACATGGATGGTATTTCGGTTGCAGGAAAACAGCTGGATTCTGAGCTGTTTTCTCAGCTGAATTTTGTGTCAGCTCACGCATAGTCTTGGAAAAAGGGGGTTGAAGATAGCCCCAGAGAAAATTCAGAAGAAAGGGAGGTGGTTGTACCTGGGCTGGATCATTACAAATGGAATGATTCGACCTCAGAAAGGGAAAATTAACACAGCAATAGAAACATTGTCTGATGTGCAAAAATGAACGGGAGATGTCCAGTGGGTTCGTAATATCTGCGGAATTACGAACGATGATCTGAAACCATTGATGCCGCTCCTGGGAACATCTGCACAGGCTCAGGAGCGCCGCCAATTGAATGAGGATCAGCAACAGGCGTTGCAGGTGATCGCTAATAAGATGGTAACAACTTATGCTCACAGTCGACCAGACAACCAAGCTCTTTCGTTGATGATAATTAACTCAGGAGGTGAGCGAGAACACCCATTAGGGATTATTATTATCCAGCTGGGAGAAGGGAAACTGCATTTACGAATTTTGAAATGGGTTTTTCTCCCTTTCCAGCCCAGGAAGACAGTGGTTACACACCCTGAATTGTTTTCACAGCTTATTATCAAAGGGAGGCAGCGAATTGCAGATATCTCAGGCCTCGAGCCGACTATTACATATGTACCTGTGTCTCAACTTTATTTGGACTGGCCGTTGTCTGCTTCAACAGAATTTCAAATAGCAGCTGCTGATTTTTTGGGAACTCTCACTAACACTTACCCTTCGGACAAACTTTTGCCGTTGTGATCTCATCAGCGCATTGAACATTTGCCTTTGCGATCGGAGGTTCCTTTAAAAGGGATAACTGTTTTTACTGATGCTGGGTGAAAATCTCAGAAAGCTGCAGTCACCTGGAAAGTAGGAGAAACCTGGGAACATAAACTGCTCCCTGGGGTGACCGGAGACTCTTTACAGACTTTAGAACTCCGAGCTGTTACTTGGGCATTTCAGCACTGGTTTCGAGAACCCGTTAATGTAGTATCAGACTCATTATATGTTGTGGGCACGGTACAGCGTTTGGAACATAGTATGGTGAAACCTGTGTGAAATCCTGTATTGTTTACTCTGTTGTTACAATTGTTAACGCTTTTGAACCAGCATCGGGATGAATATTTTATTGTGCATATTCGCAGTCATCAGAAATACGGAGGTCTCGCGTTAGGTAACGCTCGGGCTGAGCAGCTTGTCGCTCCAGCCTGGACAGGTCCTGTTGTTAAAACCTTTGAACAAGCTAGGTTATCACATGAGTTTTTTCACCAGTCAGCAAAAGTGTTGGCCAGGCAATTTCACATTCCTGTGGCTGATGCTAGGGAAATTGTACAGTCCTGTCCTGATTGTCAGAAGGCAGGAGCTGGCCTTGGTTTGGGGGTGAACCCTCGGGGACTCCGACCCCTACAATTTTGGCAGATGGATGTAACTCGTACCCCAGAGTTTGGCAGGCTTAAATATGGGCATGTTTCAATTGATACCTTTTCCCTAGCGCTCTGAGCAACGGCGCAAGCTGGTGAAACAGCACAGCATGTAATTAAACATGTGCATGCTGCCATTATGGCACTTGGAGTGCCTGCACAAATCAAACCTGATAATGGCCCGGCCTACACTTCTTGGAACTTTACTCTTTTTTGCCAGCTTTGGGGTATATGTCATATCGCAGGCATACCACACTTTCCCACGGGACAGGCCATTGTGGAATGAGTACATCAAACACTGAAAGCGCTTTTGCAAAAACAAAAAGGGGAGAGGTACTGGGTCCGGCAGAGCATCTTGTAAAAGCGATATACGTATTGAACTATTTATGGTTTACAGGTGACAGAAATGAACCGCCAGTAATAATGCATAGTTTGTGTTTGAGATCTGGGGTAAACCAGTGTGGAAATAGTGTTTTTGGCCAATACCGAGATGTCGCTACAGGAGAATGGAAAGGACCTGCGGAACTAAAAATGACGGGGCAAGGAAATGCTTGCGTTTTTACAGATACCGGTGTTAGATGGATTCCGAGACGCTGGGTGAGGCCCTGGCAAGGAGATCTTAAGAATAAAGAAGTACAGGATCCGGCTGAAGTAGAGGATCCGGCTGAAGTAGAGGATCAGGTTTGATTTCTTATGTTTTACAGGGCATGGGTCAATATCAATGGTAGCCTTATGTCCTGAGGCACTTCAACGACACCAGCATCGACTGAACTTGGTCTTGACCCCATGTGAACGCAGCTGCCCAGCTCAGAACAGGTCAAGAAAAACGACACAGCTTGTAGAGAGCGTGGTCTGAACTGTCAGCCTTGGGTTTTCATACATTGCACGTGGTGTGACAAGAAGACTTGGAGAGTCGCACGTGCATGTGATCGAGATAGTGTGCTTAAATGTCACTCATGTAATGATCGGGTTGTGTTTTGTTCTGAAGCGAGCGAGTTGTCTGACTTTCTAGGTGTGTTAGCATATTGGTAATGTGCTGTTAATATGGAAAGACAAGCGTGAATACTTTGAGAATAACAGTAGTTTTCTTGAGGTTTTAAGCTACATTAAGGACCTTGGGTGAAGGGTTTTTAGCAGAAATTAGTTTCCGGCTTTTAAGACGCTTAGCTTTGCAGTGTCTTAATCAGAATAATAAGATAGTTGACAGGATTTGTAGAATTAGAATAAACGTTCCTCGAAGCTTGCAGGTGCATTGGAGCGGCTGGGAAAAGGAGGTAAAATGATGGCAACACCTCAGACGTAGAGCACAGCTATGTTGATTTGTTTTCCACCAGGTAGTGAGGGGATTTTTGACGTTTTACCCAGAACGAATATTTGGGTAACATGGGCAAATTCAGCTGGGGTAACAGATTTTTGTCTGAGCTTGCAACAAGCAGATAACCCTTTTTGAACCTGTGTGATTGGTATGCCTTTGCAGGAGAATGAAACCGACTTTGATGGGTATTGGAATCCACGGAGCGTAAACCTGGCTAACAGAGAAAGCGGTTCTTGTTTAAGCCCGAACAGCAGATATGTTTGGCCCTCTATGCGTGGCGCAGCTTGGCAGAAAGCGGTCATTGAAAATTTAAATCAATTACATCAGTTACCTTTACAGGAGTTAGACTTACTGGCTAGCATTGTGCCTGTCCAATATGATAATGTTACTGCAACCGCAATGCCAGGTTGTAAAAGCATGTCACCGCAGCTCCAACCAGTGAATGGTACAGGAGTGATCTGGTTTGATAAACCGCGGCATAGTTGGTTTACAAGGCAAGGGGAGCAGGGCCGGTATGTACGTTATCTAAATGTCACAGGGCATTCCCTTTGGAGTGACTTGAGAGCCGGAAGGTTACATGTAAGCACCACAGGGGGTTTTAAACTTCCTCCAGGAGTGTTTCTGGTTTGGGGAGACAGAGCATGGCCCCGTATTCCCATGCGACCTGTTGGTGTGCCTTGTTACCTTGGACGGTTAACGTTGTTTGCTCCTCACGTGAAAGATTTATTCAATGTCAGTAGGGATCATGGGAGACCTATTTGAACTTTTGATGATACATGTAACGACAATGTACAGCTGCCATCAGTAGCACTGCTATAGCCACATCTATTTTTCTTCCAGGAGGAATGGCAGCCATGAATGCAAAAAATATACGTAGATTAGCATGCTGGGGTCAGAAACAATTTAATTTGACTTCATGAATGGTAAGTGAGCTACTTACTGATGTAGAGGGTGTTAGACATACTACTTTGAAGAATCGAGCTGCCATAGATTTTTTATTGTTAGCACACGGACATGGCTGTGAAGATTTTGAAAGGGATGTGTTGTTCCAATTTGTCTGATCACTCAAAAAGCATAACTCAGCAATTAGCAACACTGCACGAGAATATGAAGCATGTTACTGAAGGACATGATCCTTTTTCTGACCGGCTCAATAGCCTCGGGCTAAGGGGATGGTTGCAGATTGTAGTTAAAGGAGCATTGGTAGTGGTAATAGTGTTCTTGATTTTGATATTGTTACTTCCTTGTTTGTTTCAATGTTTGCAACGCATAATGAATGGGTTAATTAAACAGATGTCCAGAATGGGGTCTGGATTGCTCAAAAACAAAAAGGGGGATTTCTGGAGTGGCTGGAAGAAAACGGGCATATTATGAGCAACCCAGACCGAATAACTTGGTTGTAATAACAGGCCGCAGCTCTAACAAGCTGCAGGTGTTGTGAAGGACATGTGCAAGGCCAAGGGAGACAAAGAAACTGTGTATTCACAGAGAGATAAGGGAGCTGGACAGAAAGATGATAAAAACAGGATGCCTGCACAAGGGGGGGAGCAGCGTGTTGGCACCGCCCTGGGACCAACAACTTGGGAGGTGGGAGCGTGGTGAACGAGTAGTTTTAACCGATCACCTTTTACATAACAAAGCGTGCGTAGTGTGTGCATTTTTAGCTGTAGAGTATAAATTGGTGTGAGTCTATTAATAACGTGGCACTAACTTGATCACATTGGTCATATAAGTTGTGCCTGAGCCTACTGCGTCAACGACTACCATCTTCTCAATTCCCCAGGGAGTTTCTTGGTGCTTCCTTTTAACCAATTCACACATAATTTCCTCTGTAAATGTTAGTTGATGCGAAGGAGTCACCCGCCATCCATGATTTGGGGTTGCTTCAGTATATTAGCCAATTAATTGTTTTCTGGTGGATCCTGTGGGCTCTTAGGTCCTAATTTCTGCCGTTTCTCTGGCAGGACTAGCAATATTTGACTTTCAGCTGCTTCTTTCCTTGCTTGATCTGCCACTTGCTGTCCTAGATGCACCGAGCTATCTCCAAGGTGCTGCACTTTACAATGCATAATTGCCAGCACCCTGGGTCAGCTGGTCACCTGAAATGATTGTTGGGTCTTTGCCTCATAATTTGACTGGGGATCCTTGAGAGGTTCAGAGTCCTCTTTCTTTCTTTCTTTCCAACAGCCCCATCGGCATGGTCTATTCCAAAGGCAAATTTCAAATATGTCCATACATTAAAAAAGCCTTGTCTGTTGATAATAATCCCAGTGCCCTTAGTGAGGCTGTGAGTTCTGCCTCTTGGGCCCACGGGTCAGATGAGAGGGCTTTGGCTTCTCTTCTCTCTCTGATAGTTACCACCACATGTCCTGCTCTTTGGGTCCCATTTCGCACAAAACTACTACCACCTACAAATAAGTCCCAGTCTCCATTTTCTGTTGGCGTGCCTTTTAATTCCACTCGGCTAGAATATACCTCTGCCATTGTCTTTAAACAATCATGAGTTGGTTCTTCTTTTCCACCGAGATCATGTCATTTTTGCCCAGGTGTCAGTTCCTGGGCCTCTTGCATCGGTAATACTGTAGCTGCCACCGTGCGCGGACAGGTTGGCCGTCCTTTACTGACACTGTCCAGCTGTTTGGAAAAGCTCCCCACGGCTCTGCTCCATGGTTCCAGGCTCTGGGCCAACACTCCTAAGGCAACGTGTCACCTTTCATGCACAAAGAGTTCCAGTGGGTTTTCTAGATTTGGGAGGCCTTGAGCTGGAGCACTCATTCCAGTCCGTTTCCATTCCGTAAATGCATCTCTGCACTCCTGAGTCCAGACAAGGAGGTTTCCCTTTCCTCCAACACCTTCATATAGAAGTTTGGCAATGAGTCCCAAATTCATTATCCGTAAGTGACACCACCCGGCCATTCCCAGGGATGCTCTGAGCTCTTGTTTTCATTTGGGTTCTGGGATTTGACAAATGTCCCTTTTCCTCCAGCTCCAAGACTCTGCTGGCCCAGGCAAATTGTAAATCCCCAACTGGTTGCTTCTTCTGGGGTGGTCTCTGCCCCCTGAGCCTCTCAGTGACTTTTCACTGAACTCACTCCCAGTCATACACATCTTCCTTGCTGTAATGGGTTCTGTCTCGAGCCATTAAGAAACTTCTTCTCTCCTTCCCTCCCCAGTCAAGATCCAAAAATTAACACAGCAGTCTACATGTGGTGTTATGAGTGATGAGCATGGGAACACGATCACTTCCCTCACTCTCTTGGCAAGGCACTTCTCCGTACGCTCCAGGGCACTGCTGGCTGCCTCTGCTACCAGGTCACGGGCTGGGATTGTGTTTTGCCTTCTGTCCCCCAGCACCAGCAGGGCCTTTTCTGCACAGACACTGCCCAGCCAGGCAGGTCCCAGGCCCTGCAGCTGCAGGGTGTTAGTCCATGCGAGGGAGGTGCAGGCTCTGCCCTTGGTCCGTCCTGCATCTGTGCAGCTCCTGCCAGGGCGGCCACCCCACCTGCCAGGGTTCCCCTCCACGGCATCCCTAGGGCACAGGGATGCTCCTCTCAGTTTGGTGCCACCGACAGACACTGTGAGAGTTGCCTCCACTGGGTCATGTGTACAGCTCTTAAACTGTAATCAGGAGAGTCCCCTGTGCTGCCCACACTGCCCCAGTATGTCCCAGTGGCCTCCAGGTGGGGTGTGAGCCCTTCCCCACTGCTCTCTCAGCCTGACCATCCAGCTGGTGTTTTACTCATCTCTTTCTGTTCACACCCAGAGTGTCATGGCCTCACTCGGGCAGAACACTGAGGGAGACCATGACAACAGTTTTGCTGAAGCTGAGGGAAATGACATCCACTGTGGAGCTCCTCACGCACAACTGCAGGCTGTCAGGTTGGTGAGGCAGGAGTTACCCTTGGGAAATCCACCTGGACAGTTACCCGCTCAGGTGCCAGAAATGTCACCCAAGGGGACTCTAACTGGTGGCACACCCCTCACCATGGGGGTTTGAGCAGCCTGTGGTTCCCCGAGCTGCACTTATGGACTCCTTCCAAGACAGATGCAACACTTACTTGTCCTTTCTCACAAGTGATCTCTGCCAATTCAAGGAGCTTTCAAAAGCGATACCTCAAGGAAATATTGATTTTATACCTGAACTTCACCATTATTATTAGTTATACCACGCCCTTATTTTCTCTCATCTTTAACATATTTGCACCTGAGCCGGAGACAGTGACGACTTCTGAAGTCATCTTTTCAGCAGACTGTCTCAGCAAAGGCTCTTTCAGTTATTCACCAGTTTGGCAATAAGCTTGGCAATAAGTCCCAAATTCATTATCCGTAAGTGACACCACCCGGCCATTCCCAGGGATGCTCTGAGCTCTTGTTTTCATTTGGGTTCTGGGATTTGACAAATGTCCCTTTTCCTCCAGCTCCAAGACTCTGCTGGCCCAGGCAAATTGTAAATCCCCAATTGGTTGCGTCTTCTGGGGTGGTCTCTGCCTTTTCCCAGGGTACTTTGTACCCTGCTAGCCCCCAAAGTTTAGGAGGTCCTTGTTATAGAATCTTCTTTACTACTGGTTGCTAGCAGTACGTCACCTACCTATTGCAGCAAGGCGACATTTTCCTACCTCTTTTGCCAGCTTTCCAACTCCCTGGCTAATTGATTTCCAAAGACTGTAGGGCTATTTTTAACTCCTTGCAGTCATACAGCCCTGCACAGCTGGGTTTCTCGACCAGTTTCAGGGCTTTCCCATTTGAAACCAACCGATTGGTGACTGGCCGCAGCCAGCACAAGGCAGAAGAACGCATCTTCACATCTCATACAGTAAACCATTCCTCATTCTCCTTCAGGGTGGTCAGGAGGGCATACGGGTGTGCTACTGCCTCATGGACATCTTGCACAGTTGCATTTATAGCTCGTGAATCTTGCACCAGTTTATATTCTTCTGAATTTGGCTTCCTGACAGGTAATACTGGAGTGTTATGTTCTGATTGGCATTCTCTTAGTAACCCAAAATCTGTGATTTGTTCAGTTAAGGACTCCAACCCTTTCCTGACTTGTAGTTTAA
The DNA here is from genome assembly GCF_023634155.1 of Falco peregrinus. NCBI lineage: Eukaryota > Metazoa > Chordata > Aves > Falconiformes > Falconidae > Falco > Falco peregrinus. The sequence goes on from NW_026599607.1 coordinate 1,964,800, forward strand.
CTGGGTACAGCTTTTGACTTGCTGCTCTGCCATTTGGCTTCCGCTGGATGATTACTGGTTCCCCTGCTTGGGGTTGCCCTGGTGTTCCTGAAGCCCATACAAGAGGTATTGCAGCATTTCTAACTGCTTCTGGTATCTGCTGTAGCTCGGCTTCCTTCTGCAACATAAAAACGTGGGCATCCCAATCTTTATTGTCAGGAATATGGTTCCTTTGAGGAAGCCCAGGTGGCACCTCAGGTAGATTTGGTTTCTGTCAACCAGCAACTGAATGCCAGCCCTGCAGTGCGTCACGGTCTGACCCAAGTTCATCCAGCTGGTCCATGAACAGGAAGCCCATCACAGTGGGGGTTCCAATCACCTGGCTACTCCCACACTCCCCTGGTACTTATTCCAGCAATCCTTTGCTCAGCCCCGTGAAGATACCATCAAAGAACCAGTGCATGGTTCTCACAGTGTTCCTGGATCACAGCATATGCAAACTGAAGCACATTTTCAGCAGCACCATGTCCTCCTGGAGGTCAGCCTCCCCTCCCCCACAGGCCTTCAGGGGCCTCAGCAGCACTGCAGCTAGCCAAGCCTTCTTCTGCCAGGGCTGCAGAGCCCAGCACTGCTTTTCTGGCCTTGCAGAGGGCAGGGCTTCCTCTGCTGGTGCGCTTAGATTGCCACCGCCACCCACTCCAGCGGGTCTCTGGTCTCCAGCACAGCACGGGCACACGCTGGGTCGGGGGTGCTTGGTACCAGCTTTGCCCGAGAGAAGCCTGAGCTTGGCCCCAGCGCTACGGCTGAGGTGCTGCAGCCCAAAAGCGCACCGATGGCTTGGGCCTGGGGCTCAGGCAGGAGGAGCTGGACTTCCACATGCTGTCATCGTGCTGGATATGGATGGAGTAAATCATGATATTGATGAAATAAATCATGACGGGTGGTGGGACAGGCCACAGTGGTGCGGCAGGGGAAGGTGTGGGCTTTTCACGAGGGACAGGCCAGGAAGCTGAGGAGGGGATGCCCTCCGTGTGCAGGCACTTGTTGCACGTGCGGATCTCCTCTATGGGGTGTGCAGCAGGTTGGGTGAGCCCTTGCAGGAGAGTGTCAGCGAGAGGCCGGTTAGTGTGCCATCCTGGTGGGAGACACAGCACCCGCACTCAGGGTACGGCAGTGGAGAAAGGCTTATCTAAGCAAGCCAAGGAAGTCTGCAAGTCCATGATCCCAGCTCTTATGGGGGACTTCATGACCCTGACGCTTTCTGGAAGGGGAGCACAGCAGGATACACCCTGTCCAGCTGGTGTCGGGGGTCTCTTGAGACAAATTCTTTGCACAGGTGTCAGGCCAACAAAGGTGACGCTCACCTGAATCTGGTCCTTGCCAAACAGGCAGTGCTGCTGAGGGGTGTGAAAACCAGTGTCAGCCCTGGCTGTAGTGCTCATAAAATAGGGGGAGAAGACTTTAGCCTCTTCAGGGGACTTGTAGCGGTAGTCCCATGGGCAGCAGCACTCAAGGACAGCAGAGCTGTGTACGGCTGGTCATTCAGGAAAGCATTTTCCAAGCAGAACTGTCCATACCGAGGAGCAGGAAATCAAGCAGACATGCCAAGAGAGATCCTTGGCTAAAGAAGGAATTCCTCAAGAATCTCCAGAGAGGAAAGGAAGCATCCTGGAGGTGGATGCAAGGGCTCAAAGAGGAATTTAGAAATAGGGATGTCTTCAGGGAAGCCAAAGCCTGCTTCGTATGGGGTCTTGCAAGATGTTCAAGGGCATCAAGAGGATCTGTCACTACTTGCAGAACAGTTTAAGAAATAAACTACGCCCCTGTGTGGCCACTGCTGAGCTTAGTAAGAGCAGGTCTAGATAAATCTGAACATCCTCCAGGTCCTCTTTGCCTTAGTCTTCCCCAGCATCGTGTCCCAAAGCTTTGTGCCTGAAGGCAGGACTCTGGAGGGAACCAGCCAAGTGTGGATGGGGATCGTGTCAGGAGTCATTTGACCAAATTCAATGCTTCCCACTCCAGGGAGGTGGAGGGGCGGCATCCCAGGGAGCTGTGTGAGCAGGCCGATGTCCCAGTGAGGCCATTCTCCATCCCCACTGGAAGGTCCTAGAGACTGGAGGAACTTCCTCTTGACTGGAAGCACCCATGAATCTCGTGATACCCAAGAAGGACAAATTGAAAGTCCTGCCCCTAAAGTGGACCGAGGCCCTGCGATGACACAGGGCAGGGACTGCCTGGCTGGGCCCTTGGTTTGCATTAGGCAAACTAGGAGCCATCAGGAAAGGTGACCAACAGCCTCCTGGGCTGTATGACCAGGAGCACAGCCACGGCAAGTCATTCCCCCCCTCTGCTTCCCACTTGTTTCACCACATCTAGAGTACTTGTCTAGCACTGGTGCTCCGCAATAGCAGAGAGACACTGGCACGCTGGAGCCATTTCAGTAAAGAATCACAGAGATGGTCAAGGCTGGAGCACGGGCCCTGGTAGATCAGGCTGAGGGAGCTGGGCTGGTCCACCCTGGAGAATGGAGGGCTTTTGTGGGAGGATGTAAGAGCCTTGCGTTGCCTATGGCAAGGTTTCCAAGTACTCACTGTGGTACAAGGCAGGAGCACAGGAAGCAATGAACTGAAGCAAGAGCGCTGTCCTCCTTCTTCACCTTCAGCCTTCAGAGGTAGTGAGAAGAAAAGAAAAAACACCACAAAATGCAACTTAGAAGGTTCAGATTGGGTATGAGGAAAAAGCTGTGTCTGTCTGAGGGTTGCCCTCTGATGCCAGAGGTCACCCAGAGGGAGCCTGGGTCAGCCCATGGCTTTGTGCTTCAAGGAACAAGCAGGGATGAGGGGAGAGACATCAGTGATGGCACAGAAATGCGGGTGTGAGGGCTGGGTGGGAAAGCAAGGAAGAGTCCAACCCCCAGAGTGGAAAGAGGTGCCAGCATGGACAGAACCTTTTTCTTCTCCTATTGTACTGTCTTTGTCCTGCCCTGTGAGTTTTCCTCTGATCCTATGGCCAGAGAGCAGCTCTGCAGAGAAGGACCTTTGGGTGCCAGAGGACAAGCAGCTGAGCAGGAGCCATCGATGCACCCTCATGGCAAAGGCCAACGGCCCCCTGGGCTGCATTAGGAAAAGCATCGCTGGCCGATGGGGCAGGTGACCCTTCCCCTCCTCTCAGCACTGCTGAGGCCACATCTGGAGGGCCGTGTCCAGGGCTGGGCTTCCCAGAGCAAGGGAGTTGTTGACCTACTAAAGCAAGTTCTACAAAGGGCCACCAAGCTGGTGAAGTGACTGGGGCATCTGTCAAAGGAAGAAAGCGTGAGAGACATAGACAGTTCCATTTGCAGAAGAAAAGCCTTGTGAGGGTCACATTAATGTAGATAAAACTCCGTCTGAACCCAAGGAAATGATTTTGGACTCTGAGGGTGATCAATCACTGGAAATGATTGCCAGGAGCAGCTGTGGAATGTCCATCCCCGGAGATATTCCAAACGCACCTAGACAAGGTCTTGAACAACCTGCTCAAGCTGAGCTTGCCTCATCTGAGGATTGCACTGGATGATCTCCAGAGGTCTCTTCCAAACTCGATTCTCTGTCATTCTGGTATCATCAAAGAGTAAAGTAAAGACAGAAAGAAATGTAACACATATACCTTTGACCACAAAGATGGTGGGGTCCATAGAGAGAAAGCAAGCTGGAGCAGAGGAAATGTTTGAGGAGCAAGGAGCGACAGAGATGTTCTGTGCCATCACCCCCTCTTCACTATCGCCCCTATGTAGGAGGGGGCCTGGAAATCAGGACCATAAGTAACAACCAGTTAGCTGAAAGGAACGTGCTCCAGCTTGTAGGCCACAAACCCTGGGAGGATAAGGAGGGTGAATAGATAACAACCAACAGGATGAGTCTGGCCGAGAAAAGGTAAGGAGATGAAGAACAGATGGTGCCAAGGAGAAGTAACACTTTGTTGTTAATTGATGAGTGTAAAAACTTACTTAAAGTGTCCTTTGTTTGTAGTTAACCAAACAGGGATTGCCTGGTATGTAATGTTTAGTTTTAAGAACCAATCTGTTTAAAACGCGCAGCCTCTGATAACATATATAAACTCGTGCTTCTGCACAATAAGTCGGCATTTGCTAGCATCAAACAGCATCCTGTCTATCCATCGCAGCAAACTGGAGACCCCGACGTGATGGGTTTATGAACCGCCAGGCTGAGCGGCAGGCTGCAAGTCCCACAGAACGTTGAATGAGCTGCTGAAAGGTAGCAGGAACCGGCAAATGAAGTCCCTCTGGAACTGAGAGATGAGCTGTGGGAAACATGGGAATCAAGTGTCTTCCCCTGTGAGGGATGTATATGGACTCATAAAGGGTCTTCTAGTCAGATCCGGGAGCCCATGCCTCAGTCTCCCCAAATGGTGACCCCTATGGTGGTGTTCCCAAGCCTTGGAAGAATAAGGACGGAACTGGTCGATAAAAAAGCCAGCTCGTGGAAGAGGGCTGCGTTCCGGAGGAGACGGCTTGGCTGAACGATCGTCTTGCTGTCTGGACCAGGCAGACAACCTAAACCCCGAGGATAACACCTGTATGCATCGAGACAGGTGAGCAGCCAAGAAACTTTAGAGACTTGGAAAGAATGAAAGTGTGTACAGACAGCAGCCAATTGTATGATGCTGCCGTGGAGGGGAGCTCCGTGTCGGGAATGCATTTAGCATCTTGGTGGCAAATTCTGACTACTCTTTGCCAAGGGTGGACTAATTCTACTAACGGTGCCAAACCAGAGGAGGCTGTAAATTCCACTGACAGCGAGACTCTTCTCAACACACCGTCAACGATGACGATTCTGTCCACACCTTCTCTGCCCCAAAAGCTTCCTCCTGTCACTGACTGCAGCGACCCTCACAACACAGGACCAAGCACGGGAACAGGACAACTTGAACAATGATGCCATTGACACTGATAAAGCTTTTGATCCAGGTCCTATAGATCTGGAAAAGGAATTAGACCTTCCCCCCCCACCCCCAACCGCCTCTCCCGATTTATTGACTGTACTTTCAGGGAGGGTGAAAGGGGGTCTGAGGGATTGGTGGCAGGAATGCAAGTGGGAGGTGCTTAAGCGAGGGGTTTTGGAAGTCACTATGGCATGTTCAGTATTTTGTCAGACAAATCAACCTGCAGAGTGGCAGCCTGTGCAATACGAGGCTGTTACAGAGTTAAGCAAAGCAGTGAGGGAAGGGAGGATTCATAATACATTTGCTATGTCCCTTCTTGAAGTGATGGCAGAGCCTTATACACTCACACTGCATGATTGGAAGTTACTGCTTTGTATGGTACTAACTGATACAGTATATGATGTGGTTATCTGATTTTTGTGAGCTGTGTGTAGTGGCCTTGACTGAAAACCTTAATTGGGGAATTGCTGTTAACTGTGAGCAGTTGGCTGGAGAAAGTAGTTGTGCCGATTCTGTGACCCAGGCAAGGTATCCCAGGGACAACTGTTTGCAGATGAAGGAGATGGCTATTAAGGCAGTCAGGGTGCGGGAGTCTGGGCGAGCCTCTAGCGAGTCATTCGCCACAGTCTTGCAGGGTCCTAAAGAGTCATGTACTAACTTGATTGATCGGCTTCAGAATATTTTGCAGCAAGTGGAACATCAGGAAGCTCAAGGGTTGCTTTTTTAAACAACCAGCTATGATAATGCCAATGAAAATTGTAAATGGCAGCTTTCACAATCACAACGCCAACATGTGTCAGAATGATTATAACGCAGAACTCACAGCTGACTGTAACTCTCAGGTTGTGCTCTGGAATGCAGCATAACACATTTTTTTGCTTCTCTAATCTTCTGTAGAATAGTACACACTCTTAACTTGCTTAGTAAATTAGGCTGCTAGCTTGCTAATCAAAGTAATACCACAAATACTATATCTTTTTTCTTTTTTTTTTTTTTTGGCTTCTTAACAGATGTTGATTCTCTCCGTCATATCTTGTTACAGAACCGAGTTGCTATTAACTTTTATTATTAAAACAGGGACACGAGTGTGAAGACTTTGATAGGATGTGCTATGTGAATCTGAGTGACCACTCTGAATCAATCCACTAAAGCATACAATACTTAAAAGCCTTAAACAAAAATCTGCAGCAGAGCCAGGGGCGGGATGCCGTTGGTCTCTTCTCGTGGCTGGGAAACTTTGGGCCATGATTCAAAAGTATTACAGGATTTATTATCATTATCTTTAACCACCTTAGTGATGTTTGCCTTATGTCTCCCATGCCTTTTTTCCTGTATTCAGTGTTTAGTTGATTGTAACATAAATCAGGTCATGGTCACCCAGCTACACACAACCTTTGCCTTGTCGCAATTAACAAGCAAAAAAGAGGAGGATAGAGAATGTCTGGAGAGAGATATAGGAGAGGAAAATGAGAATGTTTGACCTAACAAGAGATGAGAGAACAGCTGGGTACTGTGAAGGAGAGTAGGAAAGATGAACATGGTTATCTAGTGATAAATAGGTGTCTGCATGCGTGTAGTGATATACAGCTATGTAACTGCTGAATGATTCCTGCCCTGAGCCTGGTGGTGCATGCAGCTGCGGTTTGTGTCCAGGCTCAGAGATGTAAATAAGGGCTTCTCTGTTATGGGAAAGTGTCTCTGGTTACATAAAAAAAAGAGGGAATGAAGGGAATGACCCCAGAGGCACGTTCAGAGAAAGCATGCTATGTTTTGAACTTTTTGACTGAACCAGTCCTTCTTTGGTGTGCCCTTCCTTGAAACTGACTTGCGGACATTGTTGCAAAAAAGTGAATGTATGTGGGGAATGAAGAATCTTACTGAAAGCCTTGATATTTGGGACAATTGATTACCTTTGTGTAATGTTAATCCAAAAGAAGTTGATATTGTTTGCACTTGGAATGTCGATAGTTGTCTTTCTGTAGATGCTAATGTAGTAGGAGGCTATGATGGGAATGTATTGCAGCGGTTCTTCTCTTATCCAGAGTAACAGCAGGGAAAGCATCAAAGAGTTAAATCACCTTGTTTGGTAGGCAGTTCAGAATCTGAGTCAAATTTGCCACTATGACATACAAAACAGAGCAACTATTGGCTTTTTGTTGTTGGCTCAAGGACATGGCTGTGAGGATTTTGATGGTATGTGCTGAATGGATTTTAGGCGCCCCACTGCAGCAACATGTTATCAAAATCTGAGAAAATGTCAGCCTTTTTGGCATCCATTCACTCAGTTGGCAGTATTGTTTGTTTGCTGTTGCCTTGGTTGCTGAATGTTTGCAAGGGCCCCGCAAAACACGGCAAACCTGGTACTAGCTGTTCAAAAACAAAAAGGGGGAATTGTAGAATTGTACAGAACAGAGACAGTGGGTTGTTTTGACATAGATAAAGTGCAGCTTTGGCCTTGCTTTGACAATGTGCAGCTGAAATCCTGCAGCAAAGAGTTAAATAACTTTGAGGGAGTATGAGAAGAAACTAGGATGAGACAGAACAAAGGAGGAATGTGATGTCACCTGTAGAAGATAAGGAATCAGCACGAACAGTAGAGAGTAGCCTGTAGTGAACATCGTTAAGGAATGTGTTGTATGAATTTGTCTGATCACTCAAAAAGCATAGCTCAGAAATTAGCAGCACTGCGCAAGAATATGAAGCATGTTACTGAAGGACATGATCCTTTTTCTGACTGGCTTTCAAGCCTTGGGTTAGGGGGCTGGTTACAAACCATAATCAAAGGAGCATTGATGGTATTGACAGTATTGTTGGTTTTAGTATTATGTGTTCCTTGTTTGTTTCAACGCTTACAAGGAGTGATGAGTAACTTGATCGAATGCATGTTTAAAACAAACGGGATTTGGATTGCTCAAAAACAAGAAGGGGGAGATGTAGGAGGGGGCCTGGAAATCAGGACCATAAGTAACAATCAGTTAGCTGAAAGGAACGTGCTCCAGCTTGTAGGCCACAAACCCTGGGAGGATAAGGAGGGTGAATAGATAACAACCAACAGGATGAGTCTGGCCGAGAAAAGGTAAGGAGATGAGGAACAGATGGAGCCAAGGGGAAGTAACACTTTGTTGTTAATTGATGAGTGTAAAAACTTACTTAAAGTGTCCTTTGTTTGTAGTTAACCAAACAGGGATTGCCTGGTATGTAATGCTTAGCTTAAGGAACCAATCTGTTTAAAGCACGCGGCCTCTGGTAACATATATAAACTCATGCTTGTATACAATAAATCAACATTTGCTTGCATCAAGCAGTGTCCTGTCTCTCCATCGCAGCACCCTTGCACCTCTCAGGGTGTTGGTGTGTAGATGAATTGGGAACAATGGAGTAATTTGGCCCTTGGAGAAACTGTCAGGGGAATGGTCTTTATGTTTCAGTCCTGGTCTCTCACAGTCCATGTATTTTTTAATTGGCAATAAATTAAATTGAATTTTAATACGACACATTTTGGCCATGACCCATGAACATTGCTGGTATAATTTCTGCTTTTTTCCTGTTGAGTCAGGGGAGCGGATGAGCAGCTGTGGTGCTGGCTGGGTGCTGGCTGTGTTTAACCCTCCACAGGACCACATCAGGACTGCTGAGCCCACAGTGGGGCTCCCCCGCACAACAAAGACCCTGACAGACCGGAGCAAGTCCTGCAGAAGCCAGAAGGATGGTTGGGACCTGGATCATGTTATGGACAAGGAGAGGCTGAGAAACTGGGGTTTATTTGAGATAACATCTAGAGTGAAAGACTGGAGCGCTGGACCCAGGTCAGTTGGTGGGAACTCAGTCAGTGGTTTACTTCACTATTTCTCAAAGCAAAGCCGTGAGGACATGATCTGGCTGGAGGTGTCTGACCACAGCCTTGGCTGAGTGGCCAACTGTGGCAAGAGCTATGGGACTTGTGTGTAACCAGTGACAGTAGGAAAGTGGCTCCATTTACATTTAGAGTTGCAATGGAGTTGGGTATCACTGAGCCACTAAGGATGACAGAGCTGACCATGCAGCAAATGTTCCTCGTAGCGACTGGGGTGTACAACAAGCAAAGGAAACGACTGATGCTTAGGACATCTTGGGGCACCTGGGGCAGCTTCCCCTGGGTATCCAGGGAACATGGCACCGAGCAGAGCCCTGCGTCCCACCTGATTACTGCCTTGCTTCCTTCACCGTGACCCAAGGAATTGCACCAGGACACCCTGCCGTGTGCCTCCACCCTGTTATTTGCCCCAACTTTGCACACTCACACAGCTGAGCTCTACACTGGTGCTTTACTCTCCTCAGAAGTTGATAGATGTCTCCACTACACAAGCCCCTTAAATTACAGAGATGTGACACAGGAGTCCAGCTGCACCATCCTGGATGCAAACATACAAAAGCCTCTCGGTCAGGCAGGCTGGGTTCATTCCTTTGAGGAAGTGGAGTGCATGCAAACATTCCAGGAGAAACACAGTTGTGACATTAAAAGCGCTAAATGCACAGGATGTTCCAGAGATGACCAGGAAATGCCTTGTGAGGAGATTCGGGCAGTTCAGTGCTGCTGAGAGACACCTGACTGCATCAGCTTCTTCAGTGCATCCTTCAGCTCCTGGTTCCTCATGCTGTAGATGAGGGGGTTCAGTGCTGGAAGCACCACTGAGTACAGAACTGACACCACCAGGTCCAGGGATGGGGAGGAGATGGAGGGGGGCTTCAGGTGGGCAAACATGGCAGTGCTGAGAAAGGGAGACCACGGCCAGGTGAGGGAGGCACGTGGAAAAGGCTTTGTGCCGTCCCTGCTCAGAGGGGATCCTCAGCACAGCCCTGAAGACCTGAACGTAGGACAGAACAATGAAAACAAAACAAACAAAAGCTACACAAGCACCACACAGAAGCAGCCCCACTTCCCTGAGGTAGGTGTGCGAGGAGGAGAGCTTGAGGATCTGTGGGATTTCACAGAAGACCTGTCCCAGGGCATTGCCTTGGCAGAGCGGCAGTGACAGTGTATTGGCCGTGTGCAGCGCAGCATAGAGAAACCCACTGGCCCAGGCAGCTGCTGCCATGTGGACACAAGCTCTGCTGCCCAGCAGGGTCCCGTAGTGCAGGGGCTGGCAGATGGCCACGTAGCGGTCATAGGCCATGACGGTGAGGAGAGAACACTCTGCTGAAAGGAAAAAGACAATCAGGAAGAGCTGTGCAGCACATCCTGAGTAGGAGATGTCCCTGGTGTCCCAGAGGGAGTTGGCCATGGCTTTGGGGAGAGTGGTGGAGATGGAGCCCAGGTCGAGGAGGGAGAGGTTGAGGAGGAAGAAGTACATGGGGGTGTGCAGGTGGTGGTCACATACTACAGCAGTGATGATGAGGCCGTTGGCCATGAGGGAGGCCAGGTAGATGCCCAGGGAGAGCCAGAAGTGCAAGAGCTGCAGCTCCCGCGTGTCTGCCAATGCCAGGAGGAGGAAGTGGGTGATGGAGCTGCTGTTGGACATCTGCTGCCTCTGGGCATATGGTCCTGTCACAGGAGAAAATGTACAGTGATAATTTATGGGAGACTTCTGCAAGCAAAATCAAAGCCATTTCCCACAGACCATCCCCCCGTCACACACAGACATCCCTCTCTTTTCTCGGAGACCTTCCTGCAGCTGTGTGGCTGCAGCCCTGCTTGGTGCTGGCCGTGTGGGTGATGAAGAGCAGGGCATCTGCCCACAGGCTCTTGACCAGCCAGCCCCACTCTGCAGCAGTGGGTGGGGGCAGGGACCAGTCCTGGTGTTTAACTTTTGTCCTCTGAAACCAGTGCCAACGCAGAAGGGCTGGTCAGCGTCTGCAGCGCCAGTGCTAAGGAACGGGAAGGGTGAAGGCATTGTAAGAGAGCTTTAGTTTTTTTCACAGCTCCCCCCCATCTCTCCTGTTGAGTATTTTCAGATGTCAGAAAAGCAGAGCATTTTTGCTGCCCTCCGGTGGAACAGAGTGAGGTCTGTGAGGCAAGAGGATTGCCTGTGGGTGAGTGCCCAGTGAGGGGAGGTGGTCTGTCCTTCTGGTTCCCAGGACCCCTGGTACCAAGTGTCCCCGAGCCCGGGGGTGCAAAGGCTTTGCTTCAGAGCAGAGACATGGCCTGGGCAAGGGAGAGCTGAGTCTTGAGCCCTCGGACTGTGCAATGAAGTGCTGAAATGGGCTCTGCAGGGCTTACTGAAGCTCTGGGGACATCCTCCCCGCCCTGCCTGTAGAACCACCAGACACACACATGCACACACACTCTTTTAGGAGTACTTGGGTCCTTTGCTGCAGTCTTCCTGGTGTCCTCTCTAGTAATGCGTTAACAGAAGTTGATACTCCTGCACAAAACTTTTTCTAGTAAGAGAATTGCCACTGCTGGAAATAAGTGTGTCCCCCCAGGTGAGGCAAGGCCCGTGAGGGATTGCCTCATCCTGCTGCCCAGCAGGTTCCCCTGCAGCCCCAGGGACAGCTGGAGGGAGCCCAGAGGGGCAGAGGAGGGAGGCAGGGAGAGCTCAAAAGCAGCCCTTGGTGGGGGGCTGCTGAGAGCTCCCTGCTGGAGAAATCTGCAGAGCCCTGGAGCCGGTAAGTGTGTGGCTGCAGGGCAATGCCTCTGCAGTTGCCAGCCGGGTCTGCAGCAGCTGGGGCCCCCCCAGCCTGTGGGACCCTGTGGGAGCCTTGTGCTGTGGAGGAGGCCAGTGTGCTGCAGAGCAGGGCTTCCCTGCTGCAGCGTGGGAGGGCCAGGGCATGTGGGCTGCCTTGTGCCAGGGCCGGCTGCAGGGCTGTGAAGGTGGCTGTGCAGGCAGGGGTGCCCAGGGCTGTCCTTGCCAGCAGGGTCCCTGCAGCCCAGGGGGCTGTGTGCTGGGGCAGGGGCTCTGCCGCCTGCCAGGGGCAGCTCTCAGCCTGCCGGGGGGCTCCCGTGCGGCTGCGGGGAGAGTGTGTGGGTGCAAGGAGCGAACCCTGTCAGGGCAATGTTCTCGTGCTGTTGCGTGGGTGCTGCACTGGTCAGGGCTGCTCGCAGCTTCTGCTCATGCCCACCTCATTTCCAAGGCGACTTCTCATGAGCACATTCATGGCAGGGGTTTTCTGCTGGAGTCTCTTCTTGCCTGAATCTCTGCTTCCATTTTTATCTTGCTCATCTTGGTAGGAATGGAATCTGAACTGTGTAGGTCAGAGCAGGGGCAGAGACTCTCAGAGCATCACAGTGATGTTTATGAGGAAGGTCAGCAAGTGCCTTCCCTCTGCAGCAGCATCCAGATCAAAGCAGCATCAGCTCTCCTTTTCCCTCAGGCTCTGGGGGAGCTGTTCTTTCAGGCCTGCAGGCAGAGAGCGGCTGCAGGGCAGAGCTGGGCACACAGGGGCTGAGCTGGGCTCTGTGAGCGCTGGCAGGGAAGAGCCGTGGGGCCAGAGAAAGAGCTGCTGGCAGGGACAGCTGCAGGCGTTGAGCGTGGCTGTCCTGCATTGCTCTGGTCTGGGAGGTGCTGTGCAGGGCTTGAGAAGGGAAAGGCATTCCAGTGTGCCCATCTGTCTCTCTCCTGGCTTTGCTCAGATGATTTTGGGATAACTGACCGGCTCGGTTGGAATGGGAGTTTCAGCTGCAGGCTCAGGCACAGACCCTGTGAGTCCTCCTGTGCCGATGTGAGCACAGCAAGGAGGTGTCCCATGTTTCCTCCAATCTGTGAAGCTGTGGGCAATGCAGTGTGTGATGCTGGGGAAGGAGCTGGCTCTCCTTTAACAATCACTGTAATCAGGACCCTTGGTCACCTGCTTGGGGTGTCCACCCAAGCTGCATGCTGCTTCCAGGGCACACTGTGACCATGGGTGTCCCTGGCTAGAAAGGGGGGTGCTGAGACTTTGAGAAAGGGCGAGCCATTCTGTGCTCTGTAGTGGATCCCTCTGCTCTTCAGCAGTGTCTGCTTGCTTTTTAGGGTAACAAAGTGTCCTGGTTGTGGCTGGGATAGAGTTAATTTTCATCTAAGTGGGAAGGACTTTTGAGAACAATTTTGAAAATGCACTGATATTTTTGGTTGTTTATAGGTGATGCAACATGTTCATGCTCAGTATATGAACTTGGTGGGGTTTGCTGGGGTCTGCCAGTCGATGCTGGGGACTGGCTGGGCATCAGTCAGTGGGTGATGAGCAGCTGTATTGTGTATCACTGTCTTCCCTGCTTCCTTTCTTCCTTTCTTCCTTTCTTTCTTTCTTCATTTCTTTCTCTCTTTCTCTCTTTGCTTCTTTCCTTCCTCCTTGTTTCTTTCCTTCTTTGTTTCTTTCTTCCATTCTTCCCTCCTTCCTTCCTTCCCTCCTTCCCTCCTTCCCTCCTTCCCTCCTTCCCTCCTTCCCTCCTTCCTTCCTTCCCTCCTTCCCTCCTTCCCTCCTTCCCTCCTTCCCTCCTTCCTTCCTTCCCTCCTTCCTTCCTTCCCTCCTTCCCTCCTTCCTTCCTTCCTTCCTTCCTTCCCTCCTTCCTTCCTTCCCTCCTTCCTTTCCTTCCTTTCCTTCCTTTCCTTCCTTTCTTGTTGGATTTTATTACCCCCGACTACCTCCCTCTCATTATAACTGTCATTCTCATTATTGTTATTGTAATTTCATTTTTATTCTACTGCATTTATGATTTTTTTCTCGCCTCAAACTTCAAGATTTACATTCCTTTCTGATTCCTCTCCTCATACCTATGGGGGAGGGGGGAGTAAGTGAGCATCCCTGTGGTACATAATTTCCAGCCAGGGTTAAACCAGGACACATGTCAGTGTAATTGGACTCTATCACAGAAAGCTGCAAGTGCAGGGCAGCTGAGAAGGAGCTGGAGGGACTCACCAGAGTCCCTGCCTCTGCCCTCAGGCACAGACAGTGCCCTTGCCTCTCAGCACTCACTCTGCTCTCCCTGAGCACAGCACAAAGCCCTCCTGACCTGACTCTGGCCATGGCCGTTGCTCAGCACGGGCAGAGCCGATGCTGACAGGCCCTTCTGCGCTGGGAGCAGTTTGGGCTGAGCCAGTGCAAGGCCAGGACTGGCCCCTGCCCCCACGGTTCCCATGAAGCCCCTGCTGCAGAGCAGGGCTCACTGCTGGGCAGCCAGCGGGCACAGCCCCTGCTCCTCACAGCACACTCGGCCAGCACTCAGCACAGCTCCAGCCACGGCTCGGAAGGGAGCTCTCCTAGGAACGGCAGAGGGGGGGACATGGGGCAGCGGGGGCGCATCTAGGAGAAACGGCTTTCACTTGGCTCAAAGAAGTCTCTCCTAAATTGTCCCTGCCTTTTGTCCTTCAACAGGTCCCTGTGTTCAGAAACAGAAGATGTCTAACAGCAGCTCCATCACCCAGTTCCTCCTCCTGGCATTGGCAGACACGCGGGAGCTGCAGCTCTTGCACTTCTGGCTCTTCCTGGGCATCTACCTGGCTGCCGTCCTGGGCAACGGACTCATCATCACCACCGTAGTGTGTGACAAACATCTCCACACCCCCATGTACTTCTTCCTACTCAACCTCTCCCTCCTTGACCTGGGCTCCATCTCCACCACTCTCCCCAAAGCCATGGCCAACTCCCTCTGGGACACCAGGGACATCTCCTACTCAGGATGTGCTGCACAGCTCTTCCTGATTGTCTTTTTCCTTTCAGCGGAGTGTTCTCTCCTCACCGTCATGGCCTATGACCGCTACGTGGCCATCTGCCAGCCCCTGCACTACGGGACCCTGCTGGGCAGCAGAGCTTGTGTCCACATGGCAGCTGTTGTCTGGGGTAGTGATGTTCTCTATGCTGCGCTGCACACGGCCAATACTTTCTCACTGCCACTCTGCCAAGGCAATGCCCTGGGACAGTTCTTCTGCGAAATCCCACAGATCCTCAAGCTCTCCTGCTCACACACCTACCTCAGGGAAGTGGGGCTTATTGTGATTAGTTCCTGTTTAGCCTGTGGATGTTTTGTTTTCATTGTTCTGTCCTACGTTCAGATCTTCAGGGCTGTGCTGAGGATCCCCTCTGAGCAGGGACGGCACAAAGCCTTTTCCACGTGCCTCCCTCACCTGGCCGTGGTCTCCCTCTTTCTCAGCACTGCCATGTTTGCCCACCTGAAGCCCCCCTCCGTCTCCTCCAAATCTCTGGACTTGGCGGTCTCAGTCCTGTACTCGTTGGTGCCTCCAGCAGTGAACCCCCTCATCTACAGCATGAGGAACCAGGAGCTGAAGGACGCACTGAAGAAGCTGATGCAGTCAGGTGTCTCTCAGCGGCAATGAACTGACTGTGGCTCTTTACAAGGTATTTTCAAGTCACGTATAGGACATCATGTGTGTTTAACATTCCATCTATGACAATCATGGTTTTACTTCAATGTATTTCCTCACTCCACTTCCCCAAAAGCATGAACCCAGCCTCCCTGACCCAGAGGCCTTTGTACATGCGCCAGGGAGGATGGTACATATATACTCCTGTGTCACATCTCAGTAATAAAAGGGTGGGTTTTTTCAATGCCTATATCTGGAGGTTGGTCTCTTCTTCCAAAGCTGAGCTCAGGAACAGGCTGCAGGAATTGCCCCCAGAAGACCATGCTGCTGGGCTTGGGTTCCCCATGGCTCAGGGGAGGAGGGCATGGGGCAACGCGTTAGGGCATGGGCCTGTGTTGAGCCTTGGCGTGTGGGGGCCCAGTGCCCATGGGAATGGTGGGTGACCAAGAGGGATGTGCCTGGGACCATCTCCCTGGGCTTTCAGGCACCGCTGCCCTGCACAGCAGCACCGCCTGCTCAGGGCCATGCCTGAGACCACATCCCTGGGCAAGAGCAGGTGTCTCTGTGGGTGCCCCAGCTGGGGCAGGCTGCTGTGTCCCTGGTGCAGCAGGAGGTGCCTGGGGAGCCCCCAGGCCAGCAGCCTGGTGCTGGGGACAGGGACTGGCCCCGAGGGGCTGCCAGGAGTGGGCAAGCAGGGTCCCTGTGAGAGAGGAGCAGCAGACAGAGGGAGGCAATGGCCTCTGTGTCCTCATGCCATGGCTGGTGCCAGCCCTGGGGCTGACTGGCAGGAGGAGACCCCTCTCTGCCCACCAGCATCTGCTGTGCCCTTGTGATGGTCTATGGCCATGGGGTGAGTGCCCAGAGCTCTGCAGCCCCCTTTGGGTGGGCACTTGCATGGGGCCAGCCCCGCGTGGGCTGCTGTGTCTGCCTGGGCTGGGGAGAGGGCAGGGGAGGTGGGCAGAGCTGTGGGGGGGGCTGGGCTGGGAAGGGCCAGGGAGAGGGAAACACCAGTGAGAGCTCAGCTGTGTGGGTGTGCAGGGTGGGGGCACACAGCAGGGTGTCCTGGTGCAGACCCAGGGGTCATGGTGAAGCAAGCAAGGCACCAAAGGAGCGGGACTGAGGGGCCAGATCTGTGCCGTGTTCCCTGCACACCCTCAGAAAGCTGCAGAAGGGAAATTTTCCCCACAAATTCCCAAACACTGCTCATTTCCAAGCCTGGTCATATACCCCAGCCCTCATTAGGGACCACTGCTGCATGGCCACCTCTGTCCTCCTCCGTTGCCCAGTGATACACAACTCCATCACCATTTCTAAATATAAAGGGAGCCACTTTCCTACTGACACTTGTTACACACAAGTCCCATAGCTCTTGCCACAGTTGGTCTCTCAGTGAAGGCCATTGTCAGACACCTCCAACAAGATCATGTTCTCATGGCATGGTGTTCTAACAAATATTGATTGAGATCCCACCAGCTGGCCTGGGTCCAGCGCTCCAGTCTTTCACTCAGAACCATTTCTCAAATAATACTCTTGCTCTCTCAGCCTCTCTTTGTCCATAATGTGTTCCAGGTCCTAACCATCCTTCTGGCCTCTGCAGGACTTGCTGTGATGTGTCAGGGTCTTTCATCTGCTGGGAGCCCCATTGTGGGCTCAGCAGTCCTGATGTGGTCCTGTGGTGGGTTAACCTGAGCCAGTGGTGAGACAAACATCACTTGTTGTCAGCTGCACTGACTCAACAGGACAAAGGGAGAAGTTAAACCAGCAATGCTCATGGGTCAAGATAAAGACAAAGAGATCTCTTAATGATTCTTTTCATGGCCAAAGAAGTGTCGTCTTTTCCACATGCCACACAAAGATGTGTGGCAAAGATTAATTTATTGCCAATTAAAAAAGTGTTTGGATTGTGAAATACTATGCAGGAGAAACAATGGCAGAGAAAACCTGGCTTTTCTGGGGGAATCCGTCTCCTTGGTGTCCACTGGATATGTAAGCAAGGATGCCAGAAGTCCAGGGGCTTGTGGGCAAGTTCCCCAGACTAAACAGTTTGCCCACTCTGATGTTCACCTGCACCTGGAGTCCCTAAAGAGGACAAGCTGCTCAGGGATGTGAAGAGCAGTGCCAGTCTTGGTTGTAGTGACTATGAAATTGTGGAGTCTCTGATGCCCAGGCACGTGGGGAAGGAGAGCAGCAGAGCACAGCCCAGGGCAGGAGGGAAGGAGAACCTGGCCTGCTGAGGGCACTGGCAGGTGGGATCCCATGGGGGCAGGGCCCTGAGAGCATCCCTAGGCCTTCCTGGCCCTGACCAGCCTCACCTGGGGCCTCCACCCAAAGCTTTGTCCATGGCTTCGGGGGGCCATTGAAGCCAGGCAAGAGATTCAGCCCCAGCATGATCTATGCCGTAGGTGTGCAGGTCACCTTAGAGAGGCGTGTGGGTCTCCTTAGGGTCACAACAGGCACAGCTTTGCCTGCCCATGGACCTTGTTGGTTCGGAATGTCAGCATCACTTCCCAGCATATTCTGAATGGGGTTTGCCAAAGATATGAAACCGTGGCCCTCCAAGTCCTGGGGACTTTCTGTTGCCTCCCTTCCTTCCTCAACTCCCTCCGAATTATACACATCTTCCTTGCTGTCAAGGCTTGTCTCTGGCCAAAAGCCCAGCAGCCACCCAGCCGCTCCCTCCCCCCTTCCCTCCACAGTCAGGGCCCAAAAATGAACACAGTCACGGACAGGGGGTCTAACGAGGGATGAGCGTGGGGACACAATCACTTCCCGCACTCTCTTGGCAAGGCACTTCTTCGTACGCTCCAGGGCACTGCTGGCTGCCTCTGCTACCAGGTCACGGAGTGGGATTGTGTTTTGCCTTCTGTCCCCCAGCACCAGCAGGGCCTTTTCTGCACAGACACTGCCCAGCCAGGCAGGTCCCAGGCCCTGCAGCTGCAGGGTGTTAGTCCATGCGAGGGAGGTGCAGGCTCTGCCCTTGGTCCGTCCTGCATCTGTGCAGCTCCTGCCAGGGCGGCCACCCCACCTGCCAGGGTTCCCCTCCGTGGCATCCCTAGGGCACAGGGATGCTCCTCTCAGTTTGGTGCCACCGACAGACACTGTGAGAGTTGCCTCCACTGGATTATCTTTACAGCTCTTAAACTGTAATCAGGAGAGTCCCCTGTGCTGCCCACACTGCCCCAGTATGTCCCAGTGGCCTCCAGGTGGGGTGTGAGCCCTTCCCCACTGCTCTCTCAGCCTGACCATCCAGCTGGTGTTTTACTCATCTCTTTCTGTTCGCACCCAGAGTGTCATGGACTTGCTTGGGCAGAAGAACGGTGATGAAGACCATGAGAAGAATTTTGTAAAGCTGAGGGAAATGACATCCACTGTGGAGCTCCTCACGCACAACAGCAGGCTGTCAGGTTGGTGAGGCAGGAGTTACCCTTGGGAAATCCACCTGGACAGTTACCCGCTCAGGTGCCAGAAATGTCACCCAAGGCGACTCTAACTGGTGGCACACCCCTCACCATGGGGGTTTGAGCAGCCTGTGGTTCCCCGAGCTGCACTTATGGACTCCTTCCAAGACAGATGCAACACTTACTTGTCCTTTCTCACAAGTGATCTCTGCCAATTCAAGGAGCTTTCAAAAGCGATACCTCAAGGAAATATTGATTTTATACCAGAACTTCACCATTATTATTAGTTATACTACGCCCTTATTTTCTCTCATCTTTAACATATTTGCACCTGAGCAGGAGACAGTGACGGCTTCTGAAGTCATCTTTTCAGCAGACTGTCTCAGCAAAGGCTCTTTCAGTTATTCACCTGTTTTCTCCTCCCTTTACTCTTTGGTCTTTTCGGTACCTCTCACCTGTGCTGCTGTTTTTACTTCAGGAAGGAAAAGCTTGCATGTCTTCCTGCAGCCGAACTGTCTCCTTACCCAACTCTCCCCTTGTGTTTAGATCTATATTTCTGTATCTAGCACCTAAAAGATTTCTCATGAGAGTGTCCCTTGCGGAAAGGCACCTCATCAGAGACAGCTTGGACTCGGCATATGCTTGTGGAGGGTGTTGGCTATTTATGCCACTTGATCATTCTTCACATTGCTTGCAGATTTGAATAATTCTTCTGTACCGGTGTGCAGCCAGTCCTCTAAGGCAAATTGGTGGGGATGGTGCAGAGGAGCTGCAGCACCCACCTGCAGAATTGAGGGGAGAGGTCTGACGTAAGGAGAAGGGATGTGAGTCCCAGGGGACAATGAGAAAAAGGGTGGTCATGGGGACAGTCAGAGCAAGGTTGTCCATCCGGTGTCAGACCTCAAAGAACTGCGTTTCCTACCAGTCCAGATATCCTGAGGAGATCCTCTGCATCATTATCACTTGGAGATTGCTGCTAGAACCTCCTCTCTAACCTAAAAAGTAGCAAAATATAACCTATGAAATAAAAAATACTTATTTTGAAGTGCACTTTGAAATCCTCTCTCTTACCTACATGAATGGAACAGATTCAATTAGCTGCACAGGTCTTCAAGACTTGAAGGAAATGAGAAAAGCAAATACCTCATTAGGGCCTTGGGGGCTCCTGCCATGAACCTGAGCTACTGAGAGCAGACTGAACCAACCACTGAAGGAATGTAAGTCAGAAGCAGCACTGAAAATACCTTCAAACATTGATGGGTCCCGCTGAGGGCCATTGCTGACAAAGCGTCCCCATGGACTCGTTAGAGTAGCTAATTAGAGGCCAGAACTGCAGGTAGCCAAAGGTACTGTGTCGGTGGCTGTAATGCTGCAAAACACATTTAGATTTTTTTATGAAGCAGAAAGACCAAGCCCTGACCCCCAGGCTCTTGGAGGGCAGAACATAAGAGCCTCCAAATCGAGTTCTATGTCACAGGCCTTGGTGGGAGAGGCAGCTGCCATTGCCAGGGGGACAGAGGCCTCAGCCCCCAGTTGAGCCCTCAGCCTCGCTGCAGCCCTGGGCCATCTCCACTGCAAGTTGCCCTACACTGTCCATGTGGCACCTCTTTCCACTCTGGGGGTTGGCATCTTCCTTGCTTTCCCACCCAGCCCTCACACCTGCATTTTCCTGACTTTTCTGAAGTTTCTCCCCTCATCCCTGCTTCTTCCTTGAGACTTAAAGCCATGGGACAATCCAGGCTGCCTCTGGGTGAACTCTGGCATCAGAGGGCAACCCTCCGAGGGACATTTCTTTTTCCTCACATCCAATCTTACCCTTCCAAGCAGCACTTTGCGGAGGTTTTCTCTTCCTGTCGCTATCAGGAATCACTCCCTTATCTCTTTACACCCCCCTTCAAGCAGGTGCATGCTATCACTGTGGTGCCCTGAGGCTCCACTTTGCCAGTATCAAGAAGCCCAGGACCTTCAGTCTCTCTCCACAGGCACCAAACTCAATCCAGGCAGGTATCCTCCACAGCCTCTCCACTTTTCCCCCATTCCTCCAGAATGAGAAACCTCAAAGCCCAGGCACAGATAACCTGGATGTGGCCACAACAGTGCTGTGTCAAGGGGGATGATGCTGAGTCACGGGGGATGATGAATCCCTTGTCTGGGTGGCCACCTATGGTGAAAACCTCCAAAGAATCACCAAAGGAGGACAGTCAATGGCCAGGGAGGAAAGGGAAAGGAGAGGTGAGCTGCTTGCATGGGAGGATACAGGGGTGGTCAAGGAGGAGCAATTGTGCGTGGGAAAGGAGGGAAAAGTTGGGAAAGGGTGAAGAATAGGAGTCCATAGGAACCAGCCAAGCAGCCCTGCATCTGAGCAGCAAAGCTTGGAGTGGGAAAAGAACATCGCAGGTCATCTGACCAACTTTCTGATTGGCTTCAACAGCCGCTGGAAACCTGAGTGATTTCCCTGCCATCATGAAGGCAAGATCCATGGTGGATGGAGATCCAGAGTCATTCATGCTGGAAGGGACCTCCGGAGGTGTCCAGGCCTACATGCTGCTCAGAGAACGATCAGTTACGGGGTTGAAGCAAGTAGCTCAGGCTTTCCTTCAAGTGGGGCTTGAAAAGCTCCAAGGATGGACATGGCACAAGCTCTGTGGGACATCTGCTCCACTGCTTGACTGTTCTTCATGGGGAAGGACATTGTCTTCCCTTGCTTCAGCTGATGCCCATTGGCCCCCACACTCCCATCATGCACAACAGGCAAGAACCTGGCTGCCTTTTCTTGCTGATATGGCCCAAGAAGATATGGGAAGGCTGTTATTAGGTGTCCCCAAAGCCTCCTCTTCTCCTGGCTTTGCACCTTTCAAATAAGGCCCATGGCATCCTGGGCTGCATTAGGAAGAGCACTGCCCAAGGGTTGGTGGAGGTGATCTTTCCTCTCTACTCAGCCCTGCTACAGTTTGTCTTGTTGACTTGCTCTTGAATTCTACTTTACCAGTGTCACCCATACTTGACAGAAAGGTGCTGTCCACATTTTTCACCATTCCTGCCTTGTCTTTTGTTCAAAACAAGTCCAGCAAAGCATTTGTGCCATGTTGGTCAGGGATCATTGCTGCGATGGAGAGACGGGACGCAGGTTGATACAAGCAAATGTCAATTTATTGTACAGAAGCACGAGTTTATATACACTTTCAGAAGCTGCGCGTTTTAAAAAGATTGGTTCTTGAAGCTGCACGTTTTAAACAGTTGGTTCCTGAAGCTGCGCGTTTTAAACAGATTGGTTCCTGAAGCTAAGCCTTGCATACTAGGCAATCCCCGACTGGTGGTTAACTACCAGCAATTAACAGCAAGGTGTTACCCTTCCTTCACGGCATCCGTCCCCCACTCCCCTGTGCTCTCTCAGCATGGCTCATCATGTTAGTTTTTGTGTCTATTCACACTCCTTGTCTTCCCAGGGTTAGTGACCTACAAGCTCGAGCACATTCCCTTCAGCTAACTGATTGCCACGCATGGTCCTGATTTCCAGCCCGCTCCTGCAGATCATCTTCCAGTTTCCCTTCAACCAAGGCCTTCAAGTAAAGGTCCCTTTCTCTAGCGGTCTAAAGGAGATGTCGTTCTCCTTCTAACCTTCATCAGGAGGTTGAGAGAATCTGAGCAGAAGCCCTTTGCACATGGAGGAGTTAGTGATGAGTGCCACAGAAAACCTGAGCAGGCCTGTGCTGTGCTCCACGTACCTCTTGGCCTTCAGGCTGAGCTGTGCTGAGTGTGTCCCTGGGTTGCAGAACAAGCCATATTGGAAGAAGAAATCTGCAGGAAGCTGCTGGTGAATGGCCAACCGCACGCCCTTACCTTTGTCTGAGGCTGCAGTTACCAACTCCCAAGTGAACATCTCCTCTTAGAACACGAGAAGTGATGACTAGAATGGGTTTCCCTGGCAGAAAACACTTCAAGAGCTGACAGGAGCGGTGTGGGATAACCCTTCTGCAGGCAGGATCTGCACAACTTGCTGCACCACTCTCCCAACGCTGGAAACTCCGTGTTCCCGGCCTCGGAAGGGACGGCATACAGCTGAGACGATTGTCTCTGTGTGTAGAGAGTTGGCTCTAGCCAAGGCCAATTGAAATGACACTTTGTCTCAGAGTCCAAGTGCCTTTCTTACTGCAGCCATAACCAGCTGGGCTGCTGATGGCCAATCCCCCAAGGAAACTGGAGACTCCAGGGACCTCAAACTCGCCTTCATGGCCACGTGCCTCCTATGAGCTTCTCAGATGTAATGGGTGTCATAATGATAGCCCAGATCATCAGCCTGCTTGTGGCCTCGGTTACTCCTTGGTCAGCGGTTCCTGAATTGGAGAAGGCAGTGATAAAGAGATGCACAGCAATGGAAGAGATGGCCAAGGACCCTGCAGGTGCCATGAAGGCTTTGCAGGAAGAAGTGTGAGAAATAGCCCCTATAGCTGTGCAAAATGGAATGGCGTTAGATATGAAGGTGGTGTCTGAAGGCAGAGTCTGTGCTGTTCTTAATACCAGTTGTTGCATATACGTAGATCAAAGTGGGAGAAATTCTACAGATATATGTGTAAAAAAAATTTGGACACATCCTATTATTTGTCGTGAGTTCCAGAAAGTTTGCACCTTCTATGAAATTGAAGACATTTGGAATAGCCTGACGTCCTGGTTTCCTGATTTACAGCTATGGATTAAGAAGTTCATCTCCGGATACCTTTCTCCTCCTTCTCTTTGATCGCTCCAATCCATTTTACCTATGTAGCTTGTGCTTTAAGGTTCAGAGAGGAAAATTTGGACTGTCTTTCAGTAGTGTCTCTAATATTCCCTATGGGCAACTCTTCAGTAGTGGCAATAGACCTCATGGGGATTTGCTTGAACTAACAATTATACAGCTGAGAAATGTATTTTTTATTTATTAATTTCTATCCCACTCCCCCCCCCCCACACACACACGATAATTAATCCCTCTTTTATTCCTGCTTACACCCTGTTCTCTAAGAAAAGCAGGCAATAATTACTGCCAAGAATTTGCTATATTCAGCTGCAGAGTTGGTTGAAGATCTGATGTAAAGTGATGTAAGTCTCATGGGGCTGAAGACAAAAATATTGAGGCTGGAGAGCTGGGGAGCAAGGCTGTCCACGCAGTGATTAGCTCCAGGGACTGCTTTTCCTACTTGTCCGCACCTCCTCAGGAGACACTGTGCATCAATAGTAATTGGAAAAGCCTTCTATCCTTTCCCCAAAGTGCTCATTACCTGCCTTTCTCTTTCACTGTACGGCTGAAACTTATCTCATTAAGTGTAGGAGCCAAACTTGAAGACCAGATGTCCCTGATGG
The DNA here is from genome assembly GCF_023634155.1 of Falco peregrinus. Lineage (NCBI taxonomy): Eukaryota > Metazoa > Chordata > Aves > Falconiformes > Falconidae > Falco > Falco peregrinus. The sequence continues at coordinate 1,988,672 of NW_026599607.1, forward strand.
AGGAGACAGGGCTCGTCAGGGCGTTCTCCCTCGTCATGAGCCCAGGGTGTCTGTGGTGCTCTGGACTTCAGGTGTTCAGAGGAGCCTGAAGAAACCTCTCAAGATCACCAAGTCCGGAGCAAAGCCCACAGTCCCTGGAAGCGTTAATGGGCCCCACTGAGGGCCATGGCTGAGAAAGCCGCCCCATGGCCTTGTTAGAGCCCGTCCTTGGGGGCTGTGAGTGCAGGAAGGCAAAGGCGCTGTGCAGGCAGCTCTGCTGCTGAGCAAAGCCTTGGCTTGCTTGATGAAGCAGAAAGGCCAAGCCGTGACCTGCAGCCTGTGGGGAGGTTGGTGCTGTCCCTCACAGAGGGCTCAGGGCTCTTGCTGGGGACCATGGAAGGTGGGCATCCAATGCCCAGTGAAGGACAGCAATGGCACAGCGACTTCCAGCTTCCCCATGGGGCTGCAAGGAGGCAACGATGCCCCCGTGCCGTGAGGACATCATGTCTTGACATGACCCTCAGAGGCAGAGACAGCTGCCACAGCCAAGGGGACACAGACCTGGGTTCTACTGGTGCCTTCCAGCCTTGACAGCACCCTTTGCCCTCTCCACCACAGGCTGTCCTACATGGTTGGAGCCCTGCCCCTGTTGCCCTGCAGGCTGTAGGCACCATCTCGCTGCCCTGCCTTGCTCTCACCCCAACATTGCCATACCTTCGCTGAGGTACCTCCACTCTCACCGGCTGTTCCTTGAAACACAAACCATGGGCTGATCCAGGCTCCCTCTGGCTGAGCTCTGGCACCGCAGCAGGACCCTTGCAGTGACAGTTCTTCCTCCCGATAGCCACTCTCCATTTGCAACATTACACTTTGTGAAATCTTTTCCCCTCTCCTCTTTCTTCCCACTACCCAGAAAGGCTTTACCACCTCAGGAACTGCCTTCCAAGCAGGGAACATAACTCAATAGCTATTTTTGGTGGTCTTTCCCCTCAAAAAAGTGAAGTCACCTCCACATGGTCTTCTAAACCACATGGCTGCTGCTGGCCTTTTAGCTTCTCCCAGAGACGTGACCAAGCCACATGCCTGCTGCTGTCCTCTCATGTCCACAGGCAAAATGGACATGACAGCCTGTACCCCAGCCCTTCTCCTGGATGGGGCCTATGGGGTCCCTTGGCAGAGGGACTGTCCCAGCCACGTTCCTGATGCTGGCCTGTCACCTCCAGAGACAGAACTGACCTCACAGGCCCCTTCACAGCCAGGCATGTCCTCCTGCATGAGGAGTTCCTGAGAATCAGCTGTCCTCCTCATAACACACCCCTCTGTCACCCTCATTCTAACCCATGACCTGGCCACAGAAAAGCAGCCTTGTTTCTTTCAGATTTTTCAAATGCATTTCCCACAAGCCATTTGAGTGGAGAAACATTCTTCACATGAACTTCCGTAGTTGTGTTGACATACACATGATATATGATCTTTCATATATATGGCTTTTTTTTCCAGGTTGGACTGACCGCTGGAGATCATCGAATCCAGCCCTCCAACTGAGGCAGGGTCAGCTAGAGCAACTTGCTCAGTAACTGGTCTAGGTAGGCTTGCAATATCATAGAGGCATAGGAACAGAGAATCATTTAGGTTGAAAAAGACCTTAATGATAATCAAATCCAACCGTTACCACAGGACGGCCAATCCCATCACTAAATCATGTCCCGAAGCACTGCATCTATGTACTTTTGAAACACCTCCAGGGCTGGTGATTCCACCAGCTCCCTGGACAGCCTGTTCCAATGCCTGACCATCCTTGCAGTGAAGATGTTTTTCCTCATATCCAATCTAAAGCTCTCTTGGTGTAAATTGAGGCATATTCCTCTTGTTCTGTCGCTTCTTACCTGGGAGAAGAGACCTACCCCACCTTTCAGGTCTACAACCCAACCTTTCAAGTCTACAACATCCTTTCAGGCAGAAAGATCCCCCCTGTGGTTCCTCTTCTCCACACTGTACAACCTAAGTCCCCTCAGGTGCTCTTCAACAGTGCAGGGCTCCAGACCCTTCACCACCTTTGTTGCCCTTCTCTGGACATACTAAAACACCTCAACATTACTGCTGAAGTGAGGGGCCCCAAATGGAAACACAGTGTTCAAGGTGTGGCTTCAGCAGTGCCGAGTACAGGGCGTCCATCACTGCCCTGGTCCTGCTGGCCACACTGTTTCTGATAGCAGACACGATGATATGGGCCTTCTTGGCCACCCGGGCACACTGCTGGCTCATGCTCAACCATCTGTCAACCTGCACCCTCAGGGTACTTCCCCACCAGGCTGCCTTCCAGCCACTCTGGCCCAAGCCTGTAGCGTTGTGGGGGGCTGTTGTGACCCACGTACAGAACTGGCACTTCTCCTGGTTGAACTTCATACAACTGGACTCATCCAAATGATCCAACCCGTGCAGATCCCTCTGCAGAGGTTTACTGCCCTCATGGAGATCAAGACTGCCACCCAATTTGGTGTTGTATGCAAACTCACTGAGGGTGCACTCAAGCCAGATCATTAATAAAGTTCTGAAGCAGGACTGGCCCCAACACTGAGCCCTGGGGAACACCACTCCTTATGGGCCGTCGTCACCTGAATTCACTTCATTTACTCCCCCTCTTGGGGCTTGGGTGTCCAGCCAGCTCGAACCCAGCGTGGAGAACACCCACCGAAGCCATGAGCAGCCAGTTTCTCCAGGAGAATCCAGTGGGAGATGCAGCCAAAAGGCTTTCCTAAGGTCCAGTTAGACAGCATCCACAGCCTTTCCCTCATCCACTAGGCAGGTCACCTTGTCCCAGCAGGAGATCAGATTCATCAAGCAGGACCTGCCTTTCATACATCCATGCTGGCTGGTCCTGACCTCCTGGTTATCCCGAACCTCCCTCCTACCCTTCTTGTAGGTGGGCAGCACGTGACTAACATTCAGCCTTCTTGGACCTCCCCAGTTAGCCAGCACTGTTGAAAGTCATCGCTGTGGTGAGGCAATAGAGAAACAGACCAATGATTTTCAGAGTGTCCCTGCCTCACGGGATGTCCATGGTCAAGGACACAATCAAAAGCACACAGGGGCTGAGCTGGGCTCTGTGAGCGCTGGCAGGGAAGAGCCCTGGGGCCAGAGAAAGAGCTGCTGGCAGGGACAGCTGCAGGCAGCAGAGCCCTGGGCAGGGACGGGGGGAGATGCTGAGGGGGACCCTGATGCAGGGCAGATAGGGGCACCTCCTGGCCATGGTCTGCCGTGCAGGTGCCTTCCCTGAGCAACACACCTCTGCTCTCCTCTCCCACCCAGCACAGCCTTTAGACCGTTGGTTCCATGTGTTTCAACAGCTCCTGGTCCAGCAGAGCAGCAGGAGGGATGAAGTGCATCTCTCCTGCTGCCACGGTGCCATTTCTCGCTGAGCACAGCCTGAGGGTGACTGCCCTGCACTGCTGCTGTGTGGGAGGTGGTGTGCCGGGCTGGGGAAGGGGAAGGAGTTCCCGAGTGTCCCTTTGTCTCTCTCCTGGCCTTGCTCAGATGCTATTGGCATTGCAGACAGGCTCTCTGGCAATAGGGGTTTCAGCTGCCGGCTCAGGCGCAGACCTTGTGGGTCCTCCTGTGCAGACATGTCCTCAGCAAGGAGGTGTCCCAGCTTTCCCCAAACCTGTGATGCTGTGGGCAATGCAGTCTGTGAGGCTGGGGAAGGAGCTGAGTCTCCTGCAAGAACTTGCCATGGTCAAGACACCTGACTACCTACTTCGGGTGTCCACCCAAGCTGTATGTGCCTGCCAGGGCACACAGTGAGCCCTGGGTGTCCTTGGATAGCAGTGTGGTGCTGAGCCTTCGGTAAGGGATGAGGCATTCTGTTCTCTGCAGTGGATCCCTCTGCTCTCAGCAGTGCCTGGCTGCTTGTCAGGGTAACATGGCAGTGTGATCACTCTCCATCTAAGAAAGGAGCAATTGCCGGGCAGCTGGGAAGGAGAGGGATGGAGAGAGCAGAGTCCCTGCCTCTGCCCTCAGGCACAGACAGTGCCCTTGCCTCTCAGCACTCACTCTGCTCTCCCTGAGCACAGCACAAAGCCCTCCTGACCTGACTCTGGCCATGGCCGTTGCTCAGCACGGGCAGAGCCGATGCTGACAGGCCCTTCTGCGCTGGGAGCAGTTTGGGCTGAGCCAGTGCAAGGCCAGGACTGGCCCCTGCCCCCACGGTTCCCATGAAGCCCCTGCTGCAGAGCAGGGCTCACTGCTGGGCAGCCAGCGGGCACAGCCCCTGCTCCTCACAGCACACTCGGCCAGCACTCAGCACAGCTCCAGCCACGGCTCGGAAGGGAGCTCTCCTAGGAACGGCAGAGGGGGGAACATGGGGCAGCGGGGGCGCATCTAGGAGAAACGGCTTTCACTTGGCTCACAGAATTATCCTCTGACTTCTTGCTATCTTTCCTCCTTGAGCAGGTTCCCATGCCCAGAGGCAGCAGATGTCCAACAGCAGCTCCATCACCCAGTTCCTCCTCCTGGCATTGGCAGACACGCGGGAGCTGCAGCTCTTGCACTTCTGGCTCTCCCTGGGCATCTACCTGGCCTCCCTCATGGCCAACGGCCTCATCATCACTGCTGTAGTATGTGACCACCACCTGCACACCCCCATGTACTTCTTCCTCCTCAACCTCTCCCTCCTCGACCTGGGCTCCATCTCCACCACTCTCCCCAAAGCCATGGCCAACTCCCTCTGGGACACCAGGGACATCTCCTACTCAGGATGTGCTGCACAGCTCTTCCTGATTGTCTTTTTCCTTTCAGCGGAGTGTTCTCTCCTCACCGTCATGGCCTATGACCGCTCCGTGGCCATCTGCCAGCCCCTGCACTACGGGACCCTGCTGGGCAGCAGAGCTTGTGTCCACATGGCAGCAGCTGCCTGGGCCAGTGGGTTTCTCTATGCTGCGCTGCACACGGCCAATACACTGTCACTGCCGCTCTGCCACGGCAATGCCCTGGGACAGGTCTTCTGTGAAATCCCACAGATCCTCAAGCTCTCCTGCTCACACACCTACCTCAGGGAAGTGGGGCTAATTGTGGCTGGTGCCTCTTTATTCTTTGGGTGTTTTGTTTTCGTTGTTCTGTCTTACATGAAGACCCTGGGAGGATAAGGAGGGTGAATAGATAACAACCAACAGAATGAGTCTGGCCGAGAAAAGGTAAGAAGATGAGGAACAGATGGTGCCAAGGGGAAGTAACACTTTGCTGTTAATTGATGAGTGTAAAAATTTACTTAAAGTGTCCTTTGTTTGTAGTTAACCAAACAGGGATTGCCTGGTATGTAATGCTTAGCTTAAGTGAGAGAGAGGGGGGGGGGGTAAGAGATAGGGTAGAGTTTAACGATTATGATAGTTTGCTTAGCTGTTTAGGGTAAAGTTGTAAGATTTAACGATTGTAATAGTCTGCTTAGCTGTTTAGGGTAAAAGTTGTAAAGTTTAATGACTATGATAGTCTGTTTAGCTGTTTGCCAAATCTTACACGGTTTGCTTGGGTGCTGTGACAAGGTGTACGGGAGTAAAGGGCTTCGTGACCATGTAAGTCCAGCTTTATGACCATATAAGTCCAAAGAAAGATTACAGCCTTGCAAGAACAAGCCAAAGCCGGTTCTGCGGTTTGGACAAAGAGCAGGACGTTACTGAGCCTGCGCCAGGTGTGGGGGCAACTAGCGGTCACGAGGAAGACTCACCTGCCTTCATCCTCAGGACCCCTGACGACCACCACCAGGGGACACTGCGCAAACTCAGTTGAGAGAAAAATATGGAAATGACTCGCAGAGCTAATTTTAATACAAAGCGGGGATAGGTAATGCATATGTATAGGCGTATTACGACATAGTTATGAATATGTAATGAGTTGCCTTATAAAATCGCGCAAGTTTTCGCACCAGGCGCGCACGATTTTTGGCAGGACTACCCCCGTGCTGCCCAGCGCTGATTAAACATACCTACTTTACAATCTTACGGATTGTGGAGTCCGTTTTCCGCGCGTCAGTTTTGGCGAGCCAGCCAGGAGGATCTCCACTCGGCTGCGGGACCGACTGCGGAGCGGACGCTCCTAGGCGCGCCCCGAGCGTTTTGCTCGGAGGAGTCTCCGCTGCCGGCCGATCACCGCGGGAGTGGACAACAGCCTCTTGGAGCTGCGGATTTAACGGTATGTTTAACAAAGGGACTTGAGCGTACGCATATTCGGACTGCTGATAAATCGTGCAGAGACGTCTGGCGTGCAGCATAGTGCCCGTTGGTTAGGTACCTATTGGGTTTGGGACTGTAATTGAGAAACTCGCTGGCCGATAGAGCGGCCGGTAGCGATCTCGGGGATAGATCGACTGAGTTTAAGGTAACTGCTGTATCCTGTTGTTGGGAGCCAGGACAAACAGGAGAGGGGTAAGCGGGCCTCTTGTAATTCACAAGATATTTGCAGCTGCTAAAAGGTTGTTAACTGGAGCGATGCTGTGTTAAATTTCTCTTGGTATTGATTTTGGTTATGGCAATAAGACATTTGGAATAGACTATCGATTTGAATTTGTCGAACCATAGTGTTTGTGTAAAGTGATGTGTGTGTGATTTTCTCTGAGTGCATGGACGTCCGTGAGAGTGGAATTGAGTGAGAATAAGTGAGAGTGTGGCTGATAGGCGTAGAAAGAGAGAATTTAAAAGTCAGTTTGAATCCCTTAAGAGTATATTGAAAATGGGTAACACCCAAGGAGGGATACTGAAAAAGAGTCCTCTGGGTTGTATACTCGCCCATTGGAAGGATATTGTAGGGAAGGGAAGCACAGAAAGCAAAAAGACCCTCATTAAATATTGTAATCAGTGGTGGCCATTGTATAAGTTAGAGGGCGAAGTTAAGTGGCCGTTTAATGGAACATTGGATTATAATACTTTGTTACAGCTTATGCTGTTCTTGAGAAGAGAAGGGAAATGGGATGAAGTATCATATGCAGATATGTTTTTCACTCTGCGAAACCATCCGGAGTGGCAAAGGGACTGTGGGATAATACCCCCACAGGACCCTATGGTACGCGCATTGGAGCGGGAAAATAAGGAGGGTAGAAGTAAATTGAAAAGATGCTGTTCTTCCTGCAGCATTGGGCAGAGGTGTACAAAGGCAGACAAGGTTCACCAAGCCCCAGAACAGGACTTAGATGACTTGTTTAAACCTCCCCCCCGGGCACGGGACAAGGATGCGGATTCGGAAGGAGCTTTTAATCCTCCTGATAGCCCTGTATCTTCCCACACTCGGCAGAAGTCTGCCCTGACTATTTTACAAGCACCCCTCCGAGAGGCGGTGGGGCCAGACGGTGGAACAATGCTAATTAAAGTGCCTTTCTCCACTGCTGATTTGGGAGAGTGGAGAAAGATTGCAAAGGATTATAGAAGAGACCCGATAAGTGTAACCAGGCAGTTCCAATTTATCGTGAAACAACACAATCCCGATTGGAACGATATACAATTATTATTGGAGTATTTGACTGAAACTGAAAAACAGCTAGTTTTGAAAACAGCAGGAAATCTGGCTGAAGACTATTATAAAATTACAGGAGGGGATGTTAAGGAATATTTCCCCCTCCAAGACCCAAAGTGGGATGCTAATAGATCGGCACATATGCAAAGATTACGGGAATATCAGGAATGGATTGTGAAGGGAATGGAGAAAGCAATTACCAAAACTATAAACTGGTCAGCTTTATATGCAGTTAAGCAAACTCCTTCTGAGTCCCTGTCTGAGTTCCTGGATAGGCTGAGGGATGTGATGCGCCGTAACACGCCGCTGGACCCTGGGTCTGAGGTAGGGATCCAGCAATTAATTTCTTTATTCCTGGGTCAATCTACAGGGGACATAAGGCGAAAACTTCAAAAGCTGCGTTCTACAGAAGGTAGAAACTTAGAGATATTGTTGGATGAAGCGTGGAGGGTGTTTAGTAATAGAGAGGAAGAATATCGGCAGGGACAAAGGAAATTGATAGCTGCCATTCAAGAAAAAGGGGAACGGAGAGGTGGTAGGCGAGATTCGTCTCGATTGGAAAGGGATCAGTGTGCTATGTGCAGGGGCTTTGGTCATTGGAAAAGGGAATGTCCTAGAAACAAGGAAGGGGGTCGAAAAACCTCGGCGAACGTGAAGATAGCCAAAGTGATAGAAGACTGACGGGAACCTGGGGAATCTACCCTAGCGGATCCACTGGTTATAATTAAGCTAGGGGAAAAGCAGCAGCAAGTGGAGTTTTTGATAGATACAGGAGCGACATATTCGGTTTTGAATCAAGCCTTAATGCCTTTAGGAGATGATTACATTGTAGTCCAGGGAGCAACTGGCCAAAGTGAAAAGGCGTATTTTTGCAAACCTTTAAAGTATAAATTGGGAAAGCAATGGGGTATCCACAAGTTTTTATATATGCCCAACTCCCCAAAGGCACTTTTGGGGAGAGATTTGTTGGAACAATTAAGAGCAAAGATCACGTTTGAGAAAGGGGAAATTACTTTGGAGGTAAAGGATCAACGATATACACAGGCATTAAGTCTAGTCCTAACTAGTCTCCCCTCAGAAGGGAAAATCAATGAGGAAATTCTGAACCAAGTGTATCCAGGAGTCTGGGCTACTGATGTGCCTGGAAGAGCGAAAAATGCTCCACCTGTTGAAGTTAAGATAAAGGAAGGTCAACGACCGGTAAGAATTAAACAATATCCTCTAAAGAAAGAGGACAGGGAAGGAATCCGGCCGGTGATAGAAAAATTTTTGCAGCTCGGACTATTAAAGGAATGTGAGTCTGAATTCAATACTCCTATATTACCTATTCGGAAGTCCGATGGGTCATATAGGGTGGTTCAAGACTTGCGTGCAGTGAACAGGATTACTGAGGATCTCTACCCAGTCGTGGCAAACCCGTATACCCTACTGACTGCATTGGCACCTGAATTAATCTGGTTTACTGTTCTAGATTTAAAGGATGCTTTCTTTTGCCTCCCTCTCCACGAAGCCAGTCAAAAGTTGTTTGCATTCCAGTGGGAAAATCCTAAAAGTGGTCGAAGGACCCAGCTCACTTGGACGGTGTTGCCGCAAGGATTTAAGAATAGTCCTACCATTTTTGGCAATCAGCTTGCGAGAGACCTGGAATCCTGGGAAGCCCCATCCGAGAAAGGAAAATTGTTGCAGTACTTGGATGACATCCTGATCGCTACCAACACAGAGGAAGATTGTATGGAGTGGATGGTGAGTCTGTTGAATTTCTTAGGGCTTCAAGGATATAGGGTGTCCAAGAAGAAGGCCCAGGTAATGCAGTGTAAAGTGAATTATTTGCGCTATGAGATCAGTGCGGGACAAAGAACTTTGGGACAGGCCCGCAAAGAGGTGATATGCCAAACTAAAAAACCCCAGACGGTAAAGGAATTGCGAACCTTTCTGGGAATGACAGGGTGGTGTCGATTGTGGATCTACAATTATGGACTGCTTGTTAAGCCATTATATGCACTGACAGCGACTGAACAGAAACACCTCGAATGGGATAAAAGAGGCTGAACAAGCTTTTGAACAACTACAGAAGGCCCTGATGTCAGCCCCGGCCTTAGGACTCCTGGATGTGGGTAAGCCGTTTCTCCTTTTTTCTCACGAGAAACAGGGCATTGCCCTAGGAATATTGGCACAGGAGCTAGGTCCGTACCGTCGGGCAGTTGGCTACCTCTCTAAACAGTTAGACGTGACTGCAAAGGGCTGGCCTGGATGCCTAAGGGCGGTTGCGGCTGTGATACTAAATATACAGGAAGCCCGAAAATTCACCCTGGGCCAGAAAATGACCGTTTTTGTGTCCCATACAGTGTCGGCAGTATTGGAAGCAAAGGGTGGACACTGGCTATCTCCACAAAGGTTCCTGCGATATCAAGCTGTAATAGTGGAACAGGATGATGTGGAAATCGTGGTTACTAACATTGCCAACCCAGCTTCTTTTCTCAGCGGAAACACAGGAGAACCAGTGCATCATGACTGCTTAGAAACTATTGAAGCGACATACGCAAGTCGCCCAGACTTAAAGGATAGCCCCATAGAAAACGGGGAAAACTGGTTCACAGACGGGAGCAGCTATGTCCTGAATGGCAATCGGCACGCAGGATACGCCATCACCACCAGTCAAGAGGTAATAGAGTCAGGACCTTTGTCCATGAACACCTCCGCACAAAAGGCAGAAATAATTGCCCTAACTCGAGCCCTGGAACTGGCTCAGAGCAAAACTGTAAACATTTACACAGACTCAAAATATGCCTTTGGAGTTGTACACGCACATGGAGCAATTTGGAAAGAAAGAGGTTTATTGAACTCCCAAGGGAAAAATATCAAACATGCAGAAGAAATTCTGAAGTTACTAGAAGCTGTCCAACTCCCTGAGAAAGTGGCAATTATGCATATTAAGGCACACCAGAAAGCGAGCTCAGATTTGGAAAAAGGGAATGAACTGGCGGACAGAGAGGCAAAAAAAGTGGCCAAAACGAAAATAAAAGTAGCAGGGGCTTTAATCCCCGATAGACATATTTCCCTACAAGATAAACCAAAATACACTAGTGTTATAAACTGAGACCACAACGGATCATAATCCAATTAAAATTTTATTAATTATAGCAAGTAGAATATGAGCAAAAACAGCGCTGGACGACAGGGGAGTCTGCGCTCCGCCAACTGCCGTCCTGAGCAGTTCAAACAGTCCCTTTTTATACATCTTTACTCCCGTGTTCATGAGGTAGTGGAGGTACCCTGCGCATGCTTCAGTTGTTGTTAGGGGGTCGTTTTCTGCCTCCTGGTGGTCGTTGAGGCCGAAGTAAGAAGTCTTCCTCCTTTGTCCCGTAGTTGACCCCTCACTCATATGTCCTTATATGGGGTAGTTTGTCCTGTTTCTGTCGGTTCCTGGACATCTGGTGGTTATCTTATCTTGCACAAGTGGTATCTTGTGGCTATTTATATCTTTTGCTGTCTGACCTTTACATTGGGCTTAACATAAATCTTAATAAACAATACCCTAGTCCATAGTTTCTCACAGAGGGATATTGTAGGACAGGGTGGTACCGAAAATAGAAGGAAGTTGATTAAATATTGTAATCAGTGGTGGCCTTTGTATAAATTGGAGAGTGATGCGAAATGGCCTCAGGAGGGAGGAACGTTAGATTATAACACTCTCCTGCAATTAATGTTGTTTCTGAGGAGAGAGGGAAAATGGGACGAAGTATCATATGCAGACATGTTCTTCGTCCTCCAGGACAAACCCGAGTGGCAAAAGGACTGTGGATTAGTACCCCCTCGGGATCCTATGGTACTAGCACTAGAAAGAGTGCGGGATTAACATCACCTGATCTTTGATGATGGCTCTAGAAAAGGATAAGGAAAAAAACCTGAGACCTAAACTAGAAAGATGTTCTTGTTGAAATTTTTGTATTAAAAAGCTCAGGTTGTGGTTCCTTCTGTGGAGCAACCAGAATGAAACACGTTGTAAGATAAAAACTTGTACTAATGTATGTAAAACCTGAGGCGGGGGGGTGGGGGTGGTGGAGAATCAAAGACCCTGTGAAAGTGTTGAAGTGTTGGGGTGAGTTTGTACAAACCCCCGTACCCCCTCGAAGGTGCGACTGAATCATGCTGGGACGCATGGCAGGGTGTTTGCTGTTTGCCTGCGAAGGCTGATATGTAAGAACACAGACTTAGAGCAACAAGGAGCAGATTTGCATTCAGGGTCAGAAAGAGTTAAAACAGAAGTGCTGTAGCAGAGGCAGGCTTGTGTAACCTGCAGAGCACGAAGAGCATCTCCTGCCCCGAACCCTTCTGATGGTGGGGAGGAGGGGTTGCTCTTGCTGACAATTGAGCAGAAGGACCTGACAATGTCACCCCAATTGCTGCAGCATTTGCAGTACAACGGGACCGGTAACGGCCCCTTTAGGGCAGGGAATGGGTATGAGGTGGAATTTTAGTGAATACAAAACCAACTTATTTGTTAAACTTCAGTAAAAAAAAATAATTTGTTACAGTTGTGGGAGCTGCTGGCCACCAGGAAAACATCCTGAAACCTTTAAAGTACAAACTAAGAAAACAAATAATGCCAAATTCACCAAAATCTTTGTTGGGATGAGATTTATTAGAACATCTAGGCGTTTAAAGAAGGAGAAATGAAACTACAAGTTAAAAATGATCAAGTAATTGAAATATTGAGTTTATCTTCAATTCAACAGAAAAGAGGAAAAGAGGACCTCCCTGAAGTAAAAGAAATTTTTAACCAGGTGTATCTGAAAATAAATTCCAGGAAAGGTGAAAAATGCTTTACCTGTTACAGTAAAAATGATAAGGGGGAGGCTTGCCCAGTTCAGATAAAAACAATATCCCTTGGTCAGCAAGGCTGTGGGGATATTGGCAGAAAAAGTGAAATAAAATACACTCTGTAGTAGTTCTACTAATGTAAATCTGTGTGTTTTGCCATGACAGTGACTTGTTATGGGATGTGCAGATGAAACTGCATTGACAACGAAGTACAAGGAATAAGGTTGGTCAGGTGCCTCCTACCATAGTCAAGGGCAAGACTGGGTTGGCCTCTGTGTTTGCCACCAAGAAGAATCTTGAGCTCCGCTGCTGGCTGCAACCCAGTAGGCGTTGAGCGGTGGGAACATGTGCCATGCCAGACCTTGATGTGAGGAATGGCCCCCGCTGTTATAAGAGGGTCATCCAGGAAGGAAGAACATAAGGTGGCCCATTGAGGCACTGATTTGGAAATTGGAAACCGCCTGGCCGACCATGAGGCCAGACAAGTAACAGAGGAGGTAGGAAAGGAGGAATTATCCTTAATACCAGATGATAAAAGCCAAACTGTAAGTACAGATCAGGAGCCAAACTATTCTAAAGAAAACTTAAAGGTAATTCAGGACATGAATGATAAAATAAAAACAAATAAGTGGACTTATTTAAGGGATGGTCGTATAGTGGTACCATCCAATTTAATATGGACCACAGCCCTATCATTAATAAGACGCATTGGGGAGCTGATACTTTATATGAAAGTCTAAATCAGAAATTGATTGGGGGAAACTTGTATACTGTAATAAAACAGGTGACTCAACAATGTGAAATGTGTTTACACAATAATCCCAATACAGCAAATAAAATAAAACTAGGGAACATTAGTAGAGGAAATTATCCAGGACAACAGTGGCAGGATGATTTTCCGAACTCCCAAGAAAAGGGGGGTACCAATATTTATTAGTTATGTCTGATATGTTTTCAGGCTGGCCAAAAACCTTTCCTTGTCGAACAAATAAAGCAAGAGAGGTAACGAAGGGATTGTTAAATGAAATTATCCCCCGCTTTGGGGTTCCGGCAACAATCTCTTCCAATAGAGACTCACAATTTTGTGCCAAAATAGTACAACAAGTGAGTACAGTATTGGGAATAGATTGGCAATTACATACTCCGTATTACTTCAGTGTTCTGTTTGGTGCTGTCGAAGAATGATCAGAAAGCATAATGATCAGAGAGCGTAATGATAGTTTTTAGAACAGGGGGGATTGAATAATGAGCTACGTACAATGAGTGATGAACGGTATACTACTTTTTTAGAAAATGATGTGCTTATATATAATTATTCAAAGCTGGGAGGTGTTCAAGGACCCTTATTGTCAACATGATGAATACACCAAGACCCTTAAGTGTCAGCACCACCGATGTACTAGACACAAGGTCCTTCGATTTGTTATCTTTATAAGGGCCATCTGGTCCTAAGTTTCTGGTGTGTATATAACGCTACCTAAACAAGGAATTTGAATCATGCTCATTAGTCTATCGAGGAACAGAGTCTGCGCAGAAACAAGAAGGTAAAAAAGGTTCACTGGAGGAAGACTCCTGATCTTCATCCTGAAGACCCCCAGATGACCACTCCTCAAGGACATTGCGCAGGATCGAAATATGTAAATGAATTCCCGGAATTTTAATGAATATGTAAATGATTTCCTGATGGAAACCATAATTGGTGGGATACTCTCTTTGGCTGGTCACCTTCTGCAACAGGAATCCTTAACGCTATGGTACACCCCCATTGTGATCTTACTGATCAGTTTAGGAATTTCCTTAATACTAACCATTACGTTATATTTGTGGGTTTGGAGAATGTTTAAAAGGGTAACGCTTATGTATGATGCTTTATATCATTCGGGAAGACTGCTCAAGTAAAAGAATTTACTTAGTTTGATAGAAAAGGGGGGACTGATATGGAGAAATAGCGTGAAATGGGGACAATGGACATCGATTGTGATTGTCTATGTCTGCTCAAGGAATGCGGGTATGGTGACTAGTCATGGGTGCGGTGTCTGGTCACATAGGCACACAGCCTTGAGGAGACGCCTACAGTTTTGAGGAGACACCTGCCCTTCTTCCTCTAACAAAGGGGCTATTTTAAAAAAGAATGAGAAAAGGATGAGAGATATTCCAATGCTATTTAGAGGGAGGGAGTGCTAAGTCTCCTTGCTGAAGAAGATCGGATGGTCACAAGAACATGAATCACCTACAAACCTGCAAGACCACCACATTCCAGGCAACGGACTGATAAGCTAACTAACATACGAAGCGAGAGTAAGCGGGTTTAGGTAACGAACATGTATAGGCATTAATTGAATATTCATTTGTTTTATTGTATAAATGTGAGATGGTTCGAACATGTATAGGCATTAATTGAATATTCATTTGTTTTATTGTATAAATGTGAGATGGTTCGTCACTTCGGGCATGCACGCTTGTGGAGGAGCGATCCCCTGTGCATCTGCACGCAATAAACATACCTACTTTATAACTTTCGAGTTATAGAGTCTAATTCCGCACGTCAGTACGATGTAATGAAATAATGATTTAAACAGAGTAGGCATTTGCAGTAGAAATACCATCTTGGATGTAAGTCAGTGACCTGTTTTGCCTCTCCGCAGCATTACCTTTCATGTTCGTTGTTGGAGGGAAATCTGTCGTGCCAGAGGTATCAGCCCAGGAGAGAGGGGAGGCTGCTGCAGCCCCCCCCCGGCTGCGGCCAAGGAAGTGTGTTCCAGTGGGCACACGCGTGCCGAGCGGGCATGCCCGCCACACACACGTGTGCATGCAGGTAGGGTCAGCGCTGGATTATGCGGTGTACACACCCGCACAGGCAGGCAGAGGCAGCCCCCAGCCCCTGGTGCCTGTAAGCCCGCCGCAGGGGGCTGCGCTTTTCCAGCGCCGGGTGGGCACCGGGGCCCGGGGGGCAGCGATCTCGCTCGGGCTCTCGGCAGCAGCCCGGGCTGCGAGAGGGGGGCGGCTCGGGGGGCGCGGGGCCACCCGGGGCGGGGGGGACACCCCTCCCGGCCGGCGGGCGGTCCGGCACCGGTGCCGCGGGCTGGAGCGACCCCGCCCGCCCCCTCCGTCGGGGCCAGCCGGCGGCTGGAAGCCGGTGGCCGCCCCCCGCCCCCCCCGCGCCGCGGTGCGCTCGCTGCGGGGTGCGCCGGCGGGGCCGCTGTGCCCGGGCCGCAGAGCCCGCACGGCAGCCGGGGAGGGCTCCGCCGTCCCCCCCCCGCCCTGCCCGGGGGCGGCTGCGGGAGCGGCGCGGGCGAGCCGGGGGAGCTGCGGGTGACGGGCGCCCCCCGAGCGGCTGCGGAGGACGGGCACGACCGCGGCAGAGGCCGCGAGTGCGGCGTGAAGGTGCCGGTCAGCCGGAGCCGCCTCCCGCGGGGGGCCCGGGCTCGCTGCCGGGTCTCCGCGCGGTCGGGGCTGTCGCTGCCGAGGTTCGAGACGTTTCGCCGCCGCCCCTCGGCCCGACACGCTCCTGCGACGGCGGCGCTGGCCGTGCCCGGCTCGGGGCAGGCGTTTGCCAGCCGGAGACCGGACCCCTTCTCCGGGAGAGGCCGGAGCGAGGCGGCGAGCGCCGGGGAGCGCGCAGGGAAGGGAGCGGGCAGCCCTGCGCAGGGGGCGAACCCGGGGGCTGCGCCGCGGCTCCGCACTCGCGGCTCCGCCTCAGCCGCCGGCAGCCCCCGCAGAGCCGCCCCCGGCCCCCGCACCGCGCCGCGCCGCAGGCAGCCCCCGGCGCCCCGGGAAGCGTTGCGGACCGACGGCTTGCACGTAGGTGGTCAGCACAAGGCAGCTCTGCGCCTTAAGTGGCAGCGTAGAGGAAAGATGTGTCTGCAGCGAAGCACAGCAGAGGGTCCAGAGGACAGCGCGTGTCGCAGGCGCTTGGCAGCACACGGCCTCGGGAGGGGGAACAGACGCCATGGGGCAAGCTGGGGCACAAGGTAAGCTCAAGGAGAACCAGTTGGTTAATGGGACCAAACAGAAATTACTTGAACTGTGCATGAACACTTGAGTGAAAGTAAAGACCGCTGTGCCTTTAAATGGGGACGAGGCTCGTAAGACCCAGTGAGGATCAAGTGTGACTAAAGGTCATCGTAAACGGTTTTTCCAGGTGTATAAAGCATCTTCCTGTTGCAAAGAGCTGTGCTAGCTTTGTGGGTTTGCCCCCCAGCTCCCGTCCCCCGCAGACACGCGTACCTGGTCCCTCGCCCGTGCGGGTGCTCGATCCGTTGCGCGGCGGGCGATGGGATCCGGCCGTTGGACGGAAGCATCAGGTCCCGAGGAGACGGTCGCTGCCCAGCCCCCGGCCGGGCTCGGCGCTCGGAGGGGCTGTGCGACGTCCCGGTGCGGCAGCGGCCCTTCCCGGGGCTCGCCCCCCGTCTGGTCTTAGGTGAACATATTCACCTAAGAATATGTTCAAACGTAGCTTGAGATATGCTGCTCATCACGTCAAGAAAAATGTCTAGCTTAGTATCAAACTAGCTAAAGTGCAGTCACTGGGGGATATCTTGGTGCTTGTAAACTTTAATTTAAAGAGTGCTACGAGGCTGGATTACCTGATAACCAGTACAATTGGAACAGCAGTATAAACCCTCTTTTTTGAAGGAAGACTGTAGGTCATTTTGAACAGCATAGAATCATAGAATCATTTAGGTTGGAAAAGCCCTTTAAGATCATTGAGTCCAACCGTTAACCTAACGCTGCCAAGCCCACCACTAAACTGTGTCCCTGAGCACCACATCTACACATCTTTGAAGTGCCTCCAGGGATGGTGAGGCCACCCTGAAACTTCCCTGGGCAGCTGGTTCCAGGCCTTGACAACCCTTTCAGTGAAGAATTTTTTCCTAATGTCCACTGAAAACCTCCCCTGGGGCAACTTGAGGCCATTTCCTCTTGTCCTATCCCTTGTATCCTTGTTGGATCTGGTAGAAATGATCCCCAAATGGCAGTGTGTAAAGGATTAATTTAAATTCCAGATTCCGGTTGCCTGGCATTAGCAAAAATAAAGCTCTTGTGTTATTTCTCTTAACAGTTAAAAATTAGATGCAGGAAAAATAAAGAGAAACACTTTAAGTTCTGAATTTCCCCCCCCCCCCCCCCCCCCCCCCCAATTTACCTTTTGGTAAGACAGAACTAATTTGCTCTCCTATCTGCTGTGCATCCTGCTGCTGAACTAATCTTTTCTATGCCCTAGCTTGTTATTAGCCTTGCTTGCTTATTACTGAAAGATTTACTTTCGAGGACTCCTTTAATTCCATTTGCTACTACGCTGCCTTTTGTCTTAAATGTTATTTTTTGTGGCGTCCTTTGAAAGATTCTTGCCTTTTCTAACCTGGGACAAATTTATAGTAGCCTGATCTAGTTTTCCTAATCACGAATGATCTTTCCAGCCGGATATGTTCTTTGTCTTCTTGCTAACACGATTCAGGACACATTCTGTTTTAGTGCCCTTACCCTTGAGCCATTGTGCTGGATTTAGTGGATTGACGCAAACTCTAGTAGATTTTTCTTGAGGCTTTTCTGTGTCGCTTTGCACAGCACTCATAAGATACCTGCTGTCAAAGTGCATGCATTATAGTAATAACACCTTGGCGTTGTTAAAGTAAGTATGTTTAAATTTTCCTTTGGCCGACTTACCTGTTTTAATTCCTTAAGTATTCAGGTTTCTTCTGAGACAGGTCGAGGAAAGGAGCACTTGTTCTTTACAGAGGATGAAACAGCAGAAATAAATGTGTAAATAGGCATGACCATTAGGCCGTTAGGGGTGTTTCTATGGGTATGCCTGCTATGCCCAGAATGGTGTAAGAACAGTATCTGCTTTGCAGATTTGGCTGTATGACCATATCACTCAGTTTAGAGGTGCGGGCATCAATAGATGCAAGTGTTTTCACAGAATTAAGAAAACCATCTTGTCCATGCAGTCCAGCCATAAATGATGCACAGAAAAAAAATGATAGAAAAAAAAAATATGTCTTTTCAGACCCATATGAGTTGTAAGAAACTATGGACAAGGGTATTGTTTATTAAGATTTATGTTAAGCCCAATGTAAAGATTAGGCAACAAAAGATAAGATAACTGCCAGGTGTCCAGGATGCTGCTTGTGAAAGATAAGATAACCGCCAGGTGTCCAGGATGCCGCTTGCGAAAGATAAGATAACCGCCAGTGTCCAGGATGCTGCTTGTGAAAGATAAGATAACCGCCAGGTGTCCAGGATGCTGCTTGTGAAAGATAAGATAACCGCCAGGTGTCCAGGATGCCGCTTGTGAAAGATAAGATAACCGCCAGGTGTCCAGGATGCCGCTTGTGAAAGATAAGATAACCGCCAGGTGTCCAGGTTGCTGCTTGCGAAAGATAAGATAACCGCCAGGTGTCCAGGATGCCGCTTGCGAAAGATAAGATAACCGCCAGGTGTCCAGGATGCCGCCTGTGAAAGATAAGTTAACCGCCAGGTGTCCAGGATGCCGCTTGTGAAGATAAGATAACCCGCCAGGTGTCCAGGATGCCGACAGAAACAGGACAGACAACCCCATATAAGGGACATATGAGTGAAGGGTCCAACACCTCCACTACCTCATGAACACGAAAGTAAAAAAAGTATAAAAAAGGGACTGTTTGAACTGCTCAGGACGGCAGTTGGCGAAGGCGCAGACTCCCCTGCCGTCCAGCGCTGTCTTTGCTCGTATTCTACTTGCTGTAATTATAAAAATTTTAATTGGATTATGATCCATTGTGGTCTCAATTTATAACAATTCTGGTGCCGTGACTCGGATAAGGAACGGTGGGCTTTGGTCCTCCGGGGAGGCGCCCCGCGACATTTCGCGGCCCCCGCGACCAACAGCTTACTCCAACCTTACCGACGAACCTAAATTCTAGAATAATGAGCAAAGGAGAAACCGGTAAAATCCCATAGAAATTCTGTGCACGGGAGTCCGGACGAAGACGCAGGACGCGTAAGTATATTGCGAATTTGTTCGCGGGTTTGCCGTTCGGGCGGGATTGGGTTTCCTGGAATATAACGAGTGAGAGGTTCGATATACTGAACCAAGCGAGTGCGGACTCTTAAGTACTGCGTTTCCCATCTCCCGCGAGGGACTGGGCCAGGAACAAGGGGAGCGAGTGAGTGTATGTTTGTGGATATTCCAGAAGATGGGGGCGAAGGGCAGCAAGCCTTCGACTCCCATGGGAAGGGTACCCACTGTACCTAAGAATACCCCTCTGGCATATATCTTAGACAATTGGAGATATTTCCCTGGAACTCTAGGGAAAGATAAGCAGAAGATGATAGAATATTGTACTAAGATATGGGGAGGGAAGAAAATTTCTAAAAATGTCTTTTGGCCAGTCTATGGGTCAGAAGAAGATTGGGTAAGACAGCAATTAAACCTCTGGGTTAATAATAAAAAACCCCTTAACCCGGAGGAGAGTCGATATGCGCAAGTGTGGCTAGAAAGACCGGGAGCTAGACTTTACCCACTGAATGAAATGAAAACTAAACAAAAGAAAAAGCAGGAAGAGTTGGACGAAACCCTTCTAACCCCCCCCTCCTTACATACCTCCTCCTGCTCCCGCAGAGGTCCCCAGAGCGCCCACTCCCCCACCAGAGTCGGAACAAGGGTCTCCCCCTCTTCCTAGATGCGTAACTAGAAGTCAGAAAGGGGCAGCTCAGATGTACCCCCTAAGGGAAATACCCATGGGGGGACCTCAACCTGTGATTGGATATATTTCCGTACCCCTAAACTCGGCTGACCTACGAGATTTTAAAAGAACCGAGATGGGAAACTTAATTGAGGACCCACTCGGAGTGGCAGAAAGATTAAATCAATTTTTGGGACCAAACCTTTATACTTGGGATGAGATGCAATCTATCCTTGGTCAATTATTTACTACCGAGGAAAGAGATATGATTAGACGAGCAGGAATGAGACTGTGGGATGCTCAGCATGCCCAGGGACCCCAAGCAGATATTAAATGGCCACTCCAAAGACCTAATTGGGATAATCAGGTTCCAGTGCATAGAACTCATATGCAGGACCTGAGAACTATAGTAATTCAGGGGATTAGGGAAGCAGTACCCCGTGGCCAGAATATCAATAAAGCATTTAATGAAATGCAAAAGAAAGATGAAAGCCCTACTGAGTGGCTGGAACGACTGAGGAAAGCCCTTCAGCTGTACTCTGGGGTAAATCCAGACGACCCTTTAGGGCAAGCGCTCCTCAAAACTCAGTTTGTGGCAAAATCATGGGAAGATATCAGAAAGAAGATTGAAAAGTTAGAAGACTGGCAGAATAGAGGGTTGGATGAATTATTGAGGGAAGCTCAGAAAGTCTACGTAAGGCGGGAAGAAGAGAGCAGCAAGCGACAAGTAAAAATGATGGTAGCAGCGGTCAGAGAGGATCGCAAAGAGCGAACTGGTGAACACAGATCTGCTGGAACGAAACAAGGGAACGTAGTAGTAAAGAAGGAACAGAGATGTTGTTTTTACTGTGGAAAAAGGGGACATATAAAACAGAATTGCAGAGAAAGGATCAGGGATGAGGAAATATTGAAAACGGAATAGGAGAGTCAGGGGCTCTATATCTTAGGGGACCGGAGTCATCATGAGCCCTTGATAAAATTAAAAATAGGTCCCCATAAACAAGAGTTCACCTTTTTAGTAGACACTGGGGCTGAGAAATCAACTATTAAGCATATACCTGAGGGATGTAAAGTTTCCCCTGAAAAAGTACAAGTAATTGGGGCAAAAGGAGAACCCTTTAAAGTAAGCAAAATCAAAAATGTGGTATTCGAAACTGAAAATAAATTTGGAATGGGTGAACTCTTGCTCATCCCTGAAGCAGAATTTAATCTGTTAGGACGAGATTTAATTGTTGAATTGCAATTAGAAATTAAAGTAAAAAATCAAGAGCTAACAGTGTCTGCTTATCCTTTGACCGTGGATGATCAAAAACAAATTAACCCCGATGTCTGGTACTCTCCGGACACAATTAGTAGACTGGAAATCCCACCGATTAAAATCCAAATTTCCGAACCCCACATACCTGTGAGGGTAAGGCAATATCCCATATCCCTAGAAGGACGGAGGGGATTAAAACCAGAAATGGATCGATTGTTAGCACAAGGAATCTTAGAGCCTTGTATGTCACCCTTTAACACCCCCATTCTGCCTGTAAAGAAACCAAATGGGAAATATCGGCTCGTACATGATTTAAGGGAAATAAACAAAAGAACTATCACCCCGGTTCCCTGTAGTAGCAAATCCATACGCACTGCTAAGCAAGCTAGGACCCCATAACTCCTGGTATAGTGTGGCTGATTTAAAGGATGCCTTTTGGGCCTGTCCACTGGCAGAAGAATGCCGTGATTATTTTGCCTTTGAATGGGAAGACATAGAGACAGGCCGTAGACAGCAATTGAGATGGACCGTGCTCCCCCCAAGGGTTCACTGAGTCCCCTAATCTGTTTGGACAGGCCCTGGAAGAGCTCTTAAAAGAATACCAAGTACAAACGGGAAACGTGCTGTTACAGTATGTAGATGATCTGCTCATAGCAGGGAATAATAAGGAGGATGTAAGGAAAGAAAGCATTCGACTCCTAAACTTTCTTGCACAAAAGGGACTACGGGTATCACAAGAAAAGTTACAATTTGTGGAGGAAAAAGTGAAATACTTGGGGCATTATTTGTTTAACGGCGAGAAGATATTGGATCCAGAGCGCATTAAAGGAATTCTGGAATTACCTATGCCTGTCACTAAGAGGCAAATTCGGCAGGCATTAGGGCTATTTGGGTATTGTAGGCAATGGATAGAGAACTACAGCTTTAAAGTTAAATTCTTATATGAACAACTGTCTAAAGACAAAATGCCCAAGTGGACCCCTCAGGATCAAGAGCAGTTTGCCAGTCTCAAAAGGGAGCTAAGCCAAGCGCCGGTTTTAAGCCTCCCAGATTTAAAGCGGCCATTCCATTTATTTGTTAACATATATGAAGGAACGGCATTCGGAGTATTAACTCAGGAATGGGCCGGACAAAAGAAACCGGTGGCATACCTATCAAAGCTGTTGGACCCTGTGAGCAGGGGTTGGCCGAGTTGTTTACAAATCATTGTTGCTGCTGCCTTATTACTTGAGGAAACGAATCGCATTACCTTTAATGGAGAAGTTGTCTTATATGCGCCTCATAATATCAGGTGAGTGTTACAACAAAAAGCAGAAAAATGGCTTACAGATAGCCGATTATTAAAGTATGAGGGAATACTTATAGAATCCCCTAAACTATCTTTGAAAACTATTGGAGCAGTTAACCCCGCTGAATTTTTGTACCCAGGAGAAGGTAATGAACTATTGCGCAATTGTTTTCAAACAATTGAACAGCAGACATGCATTAGGCCAGACTTAGAAGAAGAAGAACTACAATGTGGAGAAGTATTATTTATAGATGGGTCATCACGAATAGTGGAAGGTAAACGATTGTCCGGATATGCCATCGTTAAGTTGGAAAAAGGAGAATTTAAGACAATAGAATCAGGCCCCCTGAGTGCCAGCTGGTCGGCTCAAGCCTGTGAGCTGTATGCATTGTGGAAAGCATTAGTGTCACTGAAGGGAAAGGATGGAACTATATATACAGACTCACGCTATGCGTTCGGAGTAGTGCACACTTTTGGGAAAATATGGGAAGAAAGAGGATTCGTTAACTCACAGGGAAAAGAACTGATACACCCGGAATTAATTCGGCGAGTTCTGGAGGCATTAAAAATGCCGAATAAAATAGCAGTTGTACATATAAAGGGACACCAGCGAGGTACAAGTTACCAAGTTAGGGGAAATAATGCAGCTGATACAGAAGCAAAACGAGTGGCAGGCAATTATAGTACGATTTTAACTATACAACAAATACCTGTTAGTAAAAATTTGAGTTTTGAGTCTGCAGAAAAGGAAAAACTAGAACAAATGGGAGCTAAGGAACAGGCTGGTAAGTACATATTGCCAGATGGGAGAGAAGTTTTGCCGAAGGGCATAGCACTTGAAATATTTTCAAAAATACATAGTAAAACACACTGGGGAACCCAGGCGTTAGTTGATCATTTCAATCAACAGTTTGCCTGTATAGGCGTATATAACATAGCAAAGACAGTCACGGCAGCCTGCGAGACCTGTAAAAAGGTTAATCGAAACAACATGAGACAAAAGCCTCTTGGAGGACGTTCCCCAGCATACAGACCTTTCTCACACATACAAGTGGATTTTACTGAACTACCCAGGGTAGGGCGTTACAAATATTTATTAGTAATGGTGGATCATTTAACACATTATGTTGAGGCTTTTCCTACCTCCAAGGCAACTGCTAACCAAGTTACTAAAGTGTAACTTGAAGACATTATACCTCGATATGGAGTACCTGAAGTAATCGACTCGGACAGAGGAACACACTTTGTGTCAAAAATTGTTAGAGATCTAACAGAAAGCTTGGGTATTAAGTGGGAATACCATACGCCATGGCATCCACAAAGTTCGGGAAAAGTTGAAAGGATGAATGGAGAAATCAAAACTATTTTGACTAAATTAATGATAGAAACCAAATTATCATGGATTAAGTGCCTACCCATGGCACTATTAATTCTCAGAACCAGACCCCGAGCAGATGTAGGAATATCAGCGTTTGAAATGGTCTATGGAATGTCCTATAGAATTGAAAGTCCACAAACAAATGTTTTAATTCGAGACCGTGTGATTAATGAATATGTTTCACAATTAGCAGAACATCGTAACAAGCTTTGGGAACATGGACTGATTGTACAACGACCACCGTTGGACTTAAAAATTCATAATCTTAAACCTGGGGACTGGGTATTGGTTAAAACGTGGAAAGAAGAAACCCTAAAACCCAATTGGGAGGGACCTTATCTTGTTCTGCTTACAACAGAAACGGCTGTCCGGACTGCTGAGCGTGGATGGACTCATGCCAGTCGCATTAAAGGCCCAGTGACGAGACCCCACTGGAAAGTAATCAGTACTCCAGGTGACACCAAGATAACCCTGAAAAGATAACGTAATGATAGAGATTTTATTTGATTATTTTGCCGCATTACCTTTTGGTATAAAGTGCGTATTATTGTTTACATTTGCTATAGTTATCTCGCTTTTTATCTATTATATATGGAAGTGTAAGAAGTGTAATTGCTAAACTTATGCAACCACACAATATCAAGTATAGAAGATATGCTGATGTAAATAAGATATGCACTCTAGATATATGAATTAGGTGTAATAATTTGAACTGCAATTGTTATCCATTTGCTTGTTTTAAATGTAAGGTATGCCAGGATAAATGGTGGACACACTGTGAATTCAGATACCCTCCAATAGGAGTTTGCACACAGTGTTGGAAAATCCAAAGAACTCTTACTGAGTGGAAATTAAAACAATTAGAGTCTAACCAAGAAATTATTCGAGAATCCCATGAGTGGTGGGAAATTTTTGCCAAAGGAATAAACCCTCAATATTATTGTTACCACTCCACCGAACCAGTCCCCTTTGTAGCTGAAATCTTGGCTATAAAGTGCAGAAGGGAAGTACTAACCGTGTCTTGCTTTGCCCCATTAGTTAAAGCTGCAAAGTGGGAAGCCTATGTAAACAGGCAGAAAGCCCGAAGCAGCCGTTCTCCTGAAGAATTCCCTTGCTGCCGAGAAGATGGTACACCCCGTGGCTCGAAGCAACCGAGTCGACGGGCAAGGCAGAGGAGGAACAAACTGTGGAGAACAGAACCAGAACAATGGGACACTAAAGCAACAATGGCCGAACTTCCCCAGGACTGGTAAAAATATACTTAAATTAGCAAAATTGACAGACACCCTTTTTCCTGGTATACCGTTAGTTTTGTTATTGATAATAACCCAAGCAAATGGAAACCCTCATGAACCTTTTAAATGGACCTTAATCAGGTGGGAAGGACAAGTAACCATTCAGACTCAAGTTACTCCAGGAGCCCCTAGTTTTCTCTGTGCGCTGTGTGATCTCATACCGGTAAAACCCTGCCTGAACAAACATGGATTTTATTTTTGCCCTAGTTCGAACCATGAGAAAGGATACTGTAATTACCCAGGACATTATTATTGTGCCTACTGGGGTTGTGAAACAGTAGCCTCAGACTGGGAGGTTGACTAAGACAAGTATTTATGGGTAGGGTGGGGTCCTTTCGGATGTGACCCACCGAAACATGGAACAAATGGAGGTTTTTTGAATGAGGGTACATGTGACAAAATCTACATTAATGTGACACACCCAGAAGATGCAGGTTGGTTGATAGGAAAAACATGGGGGGCTAGACTTTGGGAATCAGGAACCGATAGGGGAGGACATTTCCTTATCAAAAAGGAACCGATACCTCACGATCCTTTACCAGTAGGACCAAATCTGGTCCTGAATCCACCCACTTCATCTGAAGAAAAGGTTGCCCCCATAATTGTCACAACCCCTTCTCCAGACTCCCTTTCGAAAAAAACTAATGACATTGTGACTGAATTCTCCTTATCCAGGGATCTAGAGTTGTCAGAATCCAACGACCCCTTATGGAATCTCATGCAAGCCTCTTATCGTGCCCTCAATGAAAGCAAACCAAATTTAACTGAGGAATGCTGGTTATGTTATAATGTTAGACCACCATATTTTGAGGCAATTGGAAAACCAGGTAGGATTCAATGGTCTAATGGTTCAAACCCACGAGAATGCCCATGGGATGACCAGAGGAACCATACGCAAGGAATTACTATTCAATTGGTAACAGGTCAAGGAAAATGTATAGGTACAGTGCCCGAAAAGTATCAGCCTTTGTGCAACCGAACAGTCACTAACACCAATATAGAGAAACACAAGAACCAAAATGACAAATGGGCTATCCCGACACCAGGAGCTAAATGGGTTTGTTCAGACATCGGAGTAACGCCTTGCCTATCCCTAAACGTGTTTAATCAATCTCAGTTTTGTGTACAGGTGATTATTGTTCCTCGTCTGATCTATCACACCTCCGAGGAGGTGTTACGCCACTTTGAAGGAGACCTGAATAGACAAAACCGAGAGCCAATTACAGTGGTAACCCTAGCTACACTGCTGATAGCGGGCGGAGTTGGAGCAGGTACAGGCATAGCCTCCCTAGTAAAAGGTCAGGAATTACAAAGTTTGCAGATGGCTGTAGATGAGGATTTAGCAAAAATAGAACAATCTATCCAAAATTTAGCCACTTCAGTAAAGTCTTTATCAGAAGTAGTGCTGCAAAATAGAAGAGGATTAGATCTATTGTCCTTAAAGGAAGGAGGGTTATGTGTAGCTCTCAATGAAGAATGTTGTTCTTTTGCTGACCATACGGGAGTAGTCCAGGACACCATGTCTGAACTCCGGAAAAGGTTAGATCAACGTAAGAAAGATCGTGAGGCCGGCAGGTCATGGTATGAAAACTGGTTTAATATCTCACCTTGGCTAACCACTTTGTTGTCTGCTTTAGCAGGACCACTTATTATGTTGATTCTGGGACTTATATTTGGGCCTTGTATATTACGCTATATTTTACACTTTATTAGAGAACGGTTTGACATAGCTAAATTGCTTATTTTAACTACGTATATTACGCTATATTTTACACTTTATTAGAGAACGGTTTGACATAGCTAAATTGCTTATTGTAACTACGAGGTCTAGGGCAAAATATAAGAGTGTATCTATTAATGAGGATGAAGATTGTTGCGTTATGCCACGTGAGAACTATGCCTATTGTAATTGTGAGGTATTACCTTGTGAGTGTTATGATAAATGTTGGGATTGTGGAAAAAGGTTTGTTCGCAGTGCCGAGAATGAAAGCAGCGTCTAATAAACAATAATAGGATAAAAAGAAAAAAGGGGGATTGTAAGAAACTATGGACTAGGGTATTGTTTATTAAGATTTATGTTAAGCCCAATGTAAAGATTAGGCAACAAAAGATAAGATAACCGCCAGGTGTCCAGGATGCCGCTTGCGAAAGATAAGTTAACCGCCAGGTGTCCAGGATGCCGCTTGCGAAAGATAAGATAACGCCAGGTGTCCAGGATGCCGCTTGTGAAAGATAAGATAACCGCCAGGTGTCCAGGAACCGACAGAAACAGGACAGACAACGCCATATAAGGACATATGAGTGAAGGGTCAACACCTCCACTACCTCATGAACACGAAAGTAAAAAAAGTATAAAAAGGGACTGTTTGAACTGCTCAGGACGGCAGTTGGCGAAGCGCAGACTCCCCTGTCGTCCAGCGCTGTCTTTGCTCGTATTCTACTTGCTGTAATTAATAAAAAATTTAATTGGATTATGATCCATTGTGGTCTCAGTTTATAACATGAGTAAATAGAGTATTCTGTGCTGTCCTGTACACGCATGTGTGTACATGTATTCATAGCCAGTGAGTCGCGGCTCCTAAGCCTGATTTAAAAACTGAATGAGTTCATTATAATCCCCTCCCCCCCCTCCCAAAAAAAAAAAAAAAAAAAAGCTCTGAGGAATCAATCTAATCTGTTTTACTAAATGAACATGTGAAAGTGCTTACCAGGGATAAACCTGGGGACTCTACATATTTCTCTCTTTTTCCTCCAACAGAATGAAAACACCTTTGAGACAATAAAAAAACACCTTTGAGACAGGAGTTGGAAGAGGAGCCAGTGTGTCCCATTCAGTATTCTCTGTGTATCTGCGTGCACCGCTTCCCCTGTTTGGTTTCTGATCGAGACGGGAAGGACAGGGAGGGTGTAAGGACATTGCAACTCTCAGAGAGAAGATAGGCTTTTGTGCTGGCTTCAGGCAGTTCTGAGCTCTTTGGGGCTTAAATCTCCCCAGGATGGGTGTGATGTTGTCTACTCCAGGGCAAATGGAGAGGAGGAGGGGCGCCTGGAGGGAGGACCCCTGGCGCAGGGGACACCCTGAGCATCAGAAGTTGTTGGAACCAGTGATGACTAGAGCTGTGACCAGGGGGGACCTCTCAGATTTCTCTGCATGTGGTACCCCAGTTGCTGGGACATACATGAAGCAGAGATTGTGCCGTGTGGTGGGAGGGTGACTTGGTTTGCAAAGGGGGAGCTCAGGCCAAGCCCCTGCAAGGCAGGTAGAACTGTGCTTCGTGTTCACCTTGCCTATGGCAACCTGCCGCAGAGAAGCTGAGCACAGCCCTTTGCTGACGCCCAGCAGCTTGTGCTCCCTGCTGTGCCCCTCTGAAATGTTTTGGTTGATCGTCATTTCATGGCGAGCTCTATTGTCCCCACAGCCAGGGCTACTGCAGCAGTAGCAAACCAGGGCTTCTAGTTCCTCCCTGACACCTGCCTTCCTCCCCCTCTGCATCTCCCCAGCTCTCACAGAGGAGGGGTTGCCAGTGGTGCCTTCTCCAGGCAGGGCACATCTGCAGCTTCCATTGAATACCCTCCTTCCCTTTGAAAGCCCTGCCTCTTTCTGGCGGGTGGGGTTTGCTCATTTCCGTGAGCGCTTTTGCAGGTGGTGGTGACACGGGAAGGAAAGGGACATAGAGTGCTGGAGATGAAGAGCCGCTCTGCTTCTGTTTACACCGTGTTTGTACAGCTGAGGTGGGTACAATTCGGGGGTGGCTTTGCTGGAGAACTTTGCCAGGGCTATAACTGACCGCCTGTTTGGGAGTCCCAGAGCAGCACGTTCGGTAACAGGAGATCGCTGCGCTGCCTGCCCTTGCCGTTGCTGTTGCGCATGCGGCAGTAAACACCTCCTCTGCACAAAACTGAGTCTGGGTAGAGTCCATGGAGACAGTGTTGGTAAGAATCCCAGGTGCTGCAGAAAAGCAGTCTGAGGTCTCAGCTGAGCTGTACTGCTTCAGAAGGGAGATTAGCCATAGATAGGTATGTGCTTTCTTTCTCAGAGAGGGGGAGGATGGTGTGGGATAGTCCTTTGCTCGGTGGTCCTGTGGGCATGTGCACTGGAGAGGAGCCATCACAGGCCACCTCTTCCTGAGCAAGCCGCCACTGTGGGAGGCACTGAGATGCTCAGCAGAGGCAGTTTAGGAGCGACAGGGGTGGCTGGTGATCTGTCCCCCTGCTTGGAGGTAATCCCCTCCATACAACCCTGAGATGCAACGTACCCAGCTAGAAGGAATCCCAGCAGAGATGGACAAAAAGATGAACACGTGCAGGTATTGCTCCCCAGCAACATGTGAAAAAATTCATCAGCAGTACATATCCTGGCATGTATCTGTTCATACGGACGGTGGATATTTATGGTTTTTAGTGTAAGTCAAAAGTTGTTGGACAGTCTGTTTTGCCTTGGAACGAAACCATAAAATTAAATTTTGCAAAGCAACCCATGTTTCAAATCCGTGGACAAGGTGAAATGCCATGTGCATGAGAGCGTTTCTCATCAGCGCGGATCTTTGCTGTCTCTAAAGCAGTGCAGGCTGGGGCTGTGGGGGCTACTGGAGACATGCAGCCCACCTGCACTGCAGGAAGGTCATTCTGGTCTGACTGTCAGCTGGAGCTGTATGTTGTACAATATTGTACGTGTTGTGCCAAGCTTCCTGCAGGTAAAGAAAGCAGCAGTCATGTATTTGACAACAGCAATCATAGGTGATGCTGTGAAGAAATTCAGGGAAAATCTGCGGCGCAAGTGATTTTGACTATTAGTAATGTGTCATTAATTAAAAAATAACCGGTGCATGGGTGTTGGTCAGAAAGGCCTGGTTTCTCATGTGTAAATTCACCAAGTCAGAGGCACTGATGCAAGTGCCTGGATGAATCGGTAAAACAGGGCTGGGCTAGCCAGGGCTGGCACGGGCAGCGTGTGCAGCATGTAGTGGTTTAGGCAATAGCTCTAATTCAGAGTTATGGTGGAGGCGCTGGATGTGCTTGGGTTTGGAAGCACACGTCTTTGTTAGCTTCAACGGAAACTGCAGGATTCTGCTGTGCAAATCAACGAAACTGTGAGATACAATCCACTGTTCAGGAAAGTCAGAACATGTTTTTAAGGAAGTCTCTGTTGGGAGGTAAAGCTGCTGCTGAAGCAATAGCAGCGATGGAGCGTGTGTAAAAGAGCCTGGGGAGACCCGCAGCCTTCTGGAGCCAGGCAGAATATTTAGGTTTGCATAACGCCGTCCAGCTTTACCCCCAGCACTGCTGTGAAGTGTCGCACCACATCTGAAACCAGCAGGCAGGGAAATAGGGAAGTGATTCTCCCTTCCCCGCCCTGAGGAGGAATGTGGCCTCTAGAAATGCTGAGGGACTTGGTACTTTATGCAGTAAGATTTGCACATGTATTTTGCCAGAGATACCGAGGCTAGAAAAACGTGGCAAGCAATCATTCTATGTTGAAGACACCCATCATTAGAAATTATACCTATAAGCACTTTTCAGCTGCAGCGCTAGGACTCCTGGAATAAAAGGGGTTTCAGCACCAGCTGTTTCCCTTTGAACTGGTGGAAATTAAGTGTCAGGATTACCTGCTCCTCTGCTGTCAGACAAATGGCGTGTGAGGTGAGTTGGGAGGAGCTATGAAGATGCACAAAAGCCTAGGTGAGCTGAAGACGACCAGATGTCAAGTTTTCAATCTGCATTATCTGTGCTCCCGGGAGCCTGGGAGCCCAAGCCCGTGTGCCGCCTCCTCCCGGGTGTGCTTCCTAGTGAGAGGATCCTTAGCCCGAGTGGGGCGGCTGTGGTTTGTCTGTGAACCTGTGGGCAAGGGTCAGGAGGCAGAGGAGAGCCTGACGGGGAAGAGCCCGTTTGTCGTGTCAGAAGCAGATGGTCCCTGTGTGAGGCCACTGACACCAGCCCCCCGGTTCCCGTGAGAGTTGCCCCCCTGAACGCAAAGTGCCAGGGCCGGGAAGGCTGGGCTGGGGCTCGGGCTGGGGCTGTGTGGGCGTTTGTGTCAGTCCGTGAGTGACCTCTCCCTGCCCCTCGCCTTCCCAGCCCGGCCTGAAACGGGTTTTGCTCGTCTGTTGCGCGCTGTGAGAACCGCTGGGTGCTGGGGGAGCGGGGAAGCAATGGCAGCCGCTCTCATGTAACCCACCCGCTGTCACCCTGGGATGTGCCATGTTGTGTCAGCGTCACTCCAGTCTGTGAGCAGCAGCTGAAATACCGACAGAGAAGGGAGAAGAAACCCAGGGTGCAACTCTTCTGGAGAGCAGCCGATAGCACTTGCGCTCTGTTTGTCTTGTTCCATGTCAGTAATACATTTATATAACTTTTCGTAGTGATTTTTTTTTTTTTTCTTTTCTACAAGATCACTTCTACAGGATCCGTATCGCAATGTCTGGAAGTACAATTCAGTTTTCCAGCAACATCAGTGGGTCTTCTGCTCAGGCATCTATTGTCAGGGCAGCAGTTTGACTGAAATACTCTGTCTAGATCCATGTCTAGAGACACATTTGTGTCGGGCAAGGAATAAAGCTGGGGTCTTGAAGATTTCAAGCCTGTGACTTTGTTGTTCGTGATTTTCTGTGCACAACACACAGGGAAACGGAAATTGCTGGAGGAATCCTGTGTGGCGCACAGTGTGTCAGAGATACAGAGGTGTATATCTACGTATGAGAGAGAGAGAGGTTGTGCATGTTTAAGAAACAGGAATGGCCTATTTGTGACCATATATAGTGATTTTCAGCCAGTTTCCCGTATACGTTAAAAGGTATAATGCCCTGGAAGAAAGGATTTCACACAGATGCATCTTCAATCTGTATGATGATAATTTTCTCTCTAGGAGTGCACAAATTTGAGGGGATGTTTTATTTTGTGTTAAGATTTTTGTCACAAGTAGAATGATTCAAGATGCACTCTAGGTGTAAATAAGTAGTATTAAGTCACGCTGGTTATAAAAATGTGTGGTTTTTCACTGCACGTGAGAACTCAGGATCTACCTTTCATACGTCATCATCAGCTGAGAAAGAAGACGTGAAGGACGCCATTGAATATTATGGGGTGTGGGTATGTAAACCCAAGTATTTTGGATTGCAGTCTGATTCAGTAAGTTGTACTATACACTAAGGTTAAGAAAACTTACCAGTCAGTGAATAATGCTGAAGGGAGAGTCCTGTAGGTGAAGGCTGTATCACAGTCTGAAGTAAAGTTGGATACAGTCTTCTTATGGTGGGGTAAAATCCTTGTCACTATGCCGGATGCTTGCTGTTACACTGATTTGGTTTCAGTTGGTTTGCTTAAATTTTGAGCGGTGTTTTTCCTCTTGTGCACTGCTGAGAAACAGTGCGGGCAAATGCGGGTTTTTTTGCCTGTGCAAAATGCACGTTCAAGTGAAGAGGGAGATTTGTCTGTAATAGGCTGATCTGTTTGATGAAACATGCCGGTCTTCCTCTTTGTAAGCCAAAGGTCAAAGAGAGCACCTTGAAATGTGGTGACCTTTCTGAGGCTTCCCCAGCCTCTGCAAAATACGCTCTTGTTTGGCCACACGAAGTGTTTGAAAAGGGTTTCTCAGAGGGTATCCTAGAGGGGAATAAGGCAGGCGTCCTGCTTGTGTTGGGCGTGCAGGGCAGGGCTGCGCAGCGGGGTCTGGCGTCCTCTGGAACACCCGAAGGGACAGCGTAGCAAATGATTTCCACCCCACAGCCGGGCATCGCGAGAGAGGGACGTGCCTAATTCTAGCAGGCAAAGCGCAGGACTTAAGCCTGTTGCAAGGCGGTAGTAGTTGGCCAGTGAGCTTGGGAAGGGGGAGGGTGAGACAGGTGGTGGCTGGCTGAGGTGCTCCTTCCCTCTTGTGAGCGGAGGGGTCTTTGCCGCGGGAGAGCAGGGCCTGGCTGACGAGGGGAGCGCGAGGAGCGTGAGGGTCTCAGCCCGCTGGGACACCAGGGCTGCAGGCCCTGTTCAGAAGGCACCACGAGCCGAGGAGGCGTGTGGGGAGGGAGCGTGTGGGCAGGACTGTGACACGGGGCAGAAGCAGTCGGAGCTGTTGAGAAACAGCGTGGGGACAGGGGCTTGAGGGGGCTGGGTAGGGTTAAGGCGTGGTGCGGTTTTCCTGCAAGCTTGGGTTCCTGATTTCTGGGATGAGGGCAGGAGCAGGCAGGTTTCCCTAATAAATCCTTTCCTTTGCACCTTGGAGTGGAATTTATTATTTCTGAAGCTTGGCTGAAGAAATAATCCTCCCTTAGCCAGTTCTCTGTGTGGTGAACGGTAAGAAGCTTGTCATGTTCATTCCCCTTGGGTTAGCTTAGACGGCCGGGGACTGTGCAATGCCAGACAGTAGAGCGCGATGGAGGGAGGAGGGTGGGTGAGAAAAATGTTGGCAGTTTTAATGAAAAATGGTATTAAAGCAATAAAGCGTGAAAAATAAACATGCTCTGTGACAAATGCCGGCAGTTACAGAAAGCGGGCAGGCGAAAAGGTAAAAGCAGCGCTAATGCCTAGGCAAATCTAACCCAAGAAACTGTTGTTTCCGAGTCCTTCTCTTGTTAAGAAGATGGTGACGCAGTGAACCTTTCATTTAGTATCCCTTGATTTTTATTATAAAAATGGCTTTCAAAATGCCTTTTTTCTATTATAGGATGAGTTTGCAACAGGAATTGCATCGATTAACTGTATTGTTTTTTCTTGATAATCTTTCTGTCTGTAGCTGTTTACTTAAGGATAAATATATTTTAGAAACTACCAACTTGATAGAAAAAACCAGCACGTGAAAATCCCACTGCTAAGGCAGAAATTTTACATCGGAAAATGAGGAATTGCACAGTGCTGACAAGCAGTTACGTTCAAAACCTTGGGAAGAAAGGTATGCAAGAATGTGGGTTGAAAATGAGAAAAGGGAATTGAAAACAAGTTTTCAAAACGTTACAGCAGAACTAAAGCAGCTGTTTGGTGAAATTAATGAAGCTGGGAAAACTACTTCCCTTGTGGAAGAAGTGTCAGAAGATGGCTTCAGCGATGAATTGAAGAGTTCTCATGTTGTTTCATCTCATGCAACAGAGTCAAGTAACAGCTTAGAAAGTAAAGGTGAATTTGGAGATATTAAACTTATGCTAGGTGGGAAAGTACCCAAAATGGAAACTGTAATCCGAGTCTTGGTGTCCTTTCTGATCAAGATAACTGAAATGCAAACACGGAAGATACCTGGAGTACGGATGAAGAAGATTGCACAAATAATATCAATGATACAAAGGTGCCTCTAGCAAATGGAGAGAGAGAAAAAAAAAGCCTCTTATGGAAATGGAAGAGAATGAAGATGGAAGCAGCAGAAATGCAGTGGGAGGTTGTGAATACTTCCTGAGATACAGCTTAAAACCCAAGTCTTTTGGATGACGTTTCTAATATGATTCCTAAAATAAGACCAGTTTCTACACGTGATGAAAATGCACTTTTTGTAACAGAGAGGGAACCTGGAAAAGACTCTGGATTTAGTGACGGTTTTCCCAGGGACTGCTTTATCGACAA
Organism: Falco peregrinus; assembly: GCF_023634155.1. Classification (NCBI taxonomy): domain Eukaryota; kingdom Metazoa; phylum Chordata; class Aves; order Falconiformes; family Falconidae; genus Falco; species Falco peregrinus. Next base: position 2,023,386 of record NW_026599607.1, read on the forward strand.
CAAAATAGGAGAAACAGAAATGGAAAGTCTTTTTGCAAATGCTCAGCAATCATGTGCCATGCTGAAAAGGAATCTTGATGAAGAACTAAAACAAGATACGGGAAGATTTAAGGGTAAGGTAGGAATGCTGCGAGTAGTAGTCCTGGCTTTGGAGAAAGAGAAGGTACAGCTGCCAAAAGAGGTAGTTCACCTGCTACTCCTTTATTCTTTAATCTCGCTCCGGATCAATGGTCCTGTTCACTTCAGCTATTTGTCACGAAGGGAAGATGCTTCCTACAAATTGGGTTTTGTTCTAATGGAAATAGGTGACTGGTGAAGAAAGAGGGCAGTGGAGAGTTGTCTTTTTCCCCATTTTTGGAAAACGGAATGCATTATTGTTCCAGTTTAACAGCAGGTGGCACTCGGTTCCAGTGCAAGTAGTTATCACTTCATTGCCATAAAAAGAAATCCATATAAATATGTCGGTTCTGAGTCTGAATCAAAGAATGAAAATAGCTTCTGAACAGGGTCTTGACTATTAATTCATGTGCTGTGCTATCTGCATGGTGTGTCTTCATTGTCTTTTGTGAAAGTTCCTCTTTCCTGTGAAACCATTTGTGTTTGTGGGTTTGGGATCTTTTTTTTCTTTCCTCCCCTTGTTCAGGGAGCAGTAGCCCAGCACAGTTCCACTTGATTTTTTTCTGGTGGTGTTACAACTAACGCTGCAGTCCTTCTAACTGTCCATCTGTAATGCTTTCACTTTTTTGTTGTTCATGTTTTAAGATACACTATTGTTTCCTTTCTAAGGGCTGTATTTTTGTTATGTCTCTCATGATGAGTGAATTTGAAGAACTCTCAATGACATAATACACACTGTAGTGTAATTTTGTGAAAATGCTTCTCTATGGATTAAAAAAAAGATTTCATTTTGTATTATTTCAAAGGTAAACCCTGAATCAATCCATCTTGGGTGTGGTGTTTCTGTCTTCTAGAAATACTAAGAAATACATGAAGCTTAACTTTGTTTTTATAGGTTGAGAAGAAAACAGCAAAGAAAGATGTTCAAGAGCACAGGCGGTGGCAAAACAGGAATGCCTGGATAAATTAAATACGCCACCAGGCAACATGACTAATTGGCAAATGAAGCAAAAGATGACTCTAAGGAAGAACGCCTGTTTGAAAATGGAGAATGAAAACACTATAGAAGAAAAAAACAAAAAGAGTTTTTCATCTGGGGAGAGCTCAAAATTGATTAAAATGCCAATGAAAGGGTAAGCTAAGGAAATAATCTCTAATTCTTAGTTGTAGTGCTATGTAAGTGTCTTAGGTTTTCTAATACTGTAGTAGTTGAAGTAGTTTCCCCAGGGGTGAAAGCCCTAGTGAGTAGTCCACTGCTTCTCAAAAAGCGAAGAAAATTTCTTTTTAGAAAACACGAAGCTCACGATGGAGGTTCAATTTTGTTGCCTGCTCTAAAAAAAGAAAAGGGGACAAAAAAAGAAAACAAAACCCACCCAAATTCCTGTGATTTACATGTTAATACTGAGGCAAAATGCATCTTCAAAACCAGAAAGAAAAGCAGACTGGAAAAAGCCGTTACTTTTTTAGGAAATGGCCACCTAGAAAAGAAAAGTAGGAACTTGGGGTTTGCTACTACTCCCTTTTCTAGGTGATTTTAGTGATCTCCGTGCAGTTGGTGTTTTCATTAAGTTAATATGCCCTTTGTCAGGGGAAGATGATATTACCGAACCGGTCTCAAAAGTCTAAAGAAGGCACACATCTTTTTATGTAAACCTAAGCAGGAGTTTTTTCCTGTCTATCCTTCAAGGAATCTCTGCTCTAGATGCTTTCTGTACCGTGGCTATTTGGATATAGTCCAGCTTAACCTGGATCTAGCGCAGATTCCATGTGTCCCCCTCACTCCTAGGGGCAGGTTTTTTAAGCACTTGGGCATCTTCCATGATCTTTGCAGTCAAGTCTGTGGTTTTATCATAGATATTTGTCGTCTCAGTTGTTTCTGGACATCATCTTAAGTATGTCTGTTTCACAGAAATACTTTTTGCAAACCTACTCACTCGGTGATTTTTTTCTTTCTTTCCGTGTAATGCACTAAAGTTGCCCTGAATGCCAAAGGTGCAAAGGAAAGTAAAAGACAGCCTTCAAAGCAGAAGGCTCATCAGCAGATGAGCTCTTCCAGTGGCAATCATGGTCAAGTACCGGACGATAGCACGTCCAGTGAAACGTCTCAGGATGAAGGAAGGTATGCATATAAGGAATGTTGAAAATAAAACTTCCTGATAAAAACTGACCTGAGAGCTGGAGGCAAGTTTGGGGTTTTTGTTGTATTTTGGGTTTTTTGGCAAATCTGATGCATATGAAGATTCTTAGTCTTCCGTGTGACCACACTACCTGATGCGCTTTGTGTTGACAAACACTTCTTTTTTGTTTAGAGTGCCTTGAGCATGCTGGCCAAGTCAACAACGAGGCCACGTGCACAAATTCTGATTAATTACATGAGTGTGTGCACAGGCATAGAAGTATTACATGTGTTTAAAAAGGGCGAGGAGAGACTTACAGAAAAGCAAAATTCCTCTTTCACTGCAGGTATCTCAGGATTTTTTGCCCTGCTCCCCGCTCCACCTTTTCTCTTGCAGCTGCGTACCCTCCTGACTTCTTGCCCACCCTGAACTTACCTGTGTGGGTTGTGGCCAAGTGAGAAAGAGAAGTTGTTGACACTGTTCAGCACTAGCTAAAAATCTGGTGTGTTATCACCGCTGTTTTGGTCAGAAATCTAACACACAGCGCTGCGTGGGCTGCTGTGAAGAAAATAAACTGCATCCCAGCCAGACCCAGGACACCAGAGAATCCAAAATTACAGTTCTTTGACCTAGGACACCAGAGAATCCAAAATTACAGTTCTTTGACCTGTAGGAGAAGGATTCTCAGTACTGAAGAGAGCTAAACCCCTGGTATTAAACAGGGAATGCACGTAACCGTAGAGCTACGTGTCTGTAGCTGTAAGATTTCTGTCACTTTGTGTGAAGCTGAGAGAATAGTTCTTTCAACTACTTGCTTAATATCTTGCAGAAAAAATAGCCTTCCAATAGACATAATGGTAGACAGTAACTGTTTCAGTCTTCAACTACATCTAACAAAGTTGTTATACTAGATTTTAGTTCAATTCATTTCTGCAGTGAAGTTTTCAAAGCAACTGTAGTGTTATTCATAATCAACGTAAGCATTTCAGTACTGAAATATATTTCTATTTTCTAGACCTGCAGCAACAACCGGGAATGAAAAGAACAAGGTACTGTAAAACTGGTTCCTTGATAAACGGTTTCTATCAGTTTTTAATCACTTAAATGGGAACTGTGTTTATGTTGTTGTGATAAAGAACTTAGTCCCAAAATAGGATTGCAATCAAAGTTTGCAATTTATTAAGCAAATAGAGGCAAGCAAACAGCGCTGGGTGCACCGGGAGCCTCCGCTCCACCAAGACGCGCGCTGTACAAAGTTTATTTTTGGTTTATATTTCCTGAACTAAGACATATTCCTAGCTATTTCTAAGAAAGGGTCGGTTTATGTCAATGGGTCCTTGGAACAGGCGTGTACTTTGTGGCGCATGCTCTTTCTATCTCCGAGGGTCTTCTTAACCCCTGTCTGGCGGTCGGTGGATGAAGTCAGCAGTCTTCCTCGGCTCACCCTTAGGATGACCCTAGATTTTACGCGTGCGCCCTGTAAACTTCTCTTACTTAACACTCTGCTGTTAGCAGCTCAGCCTGCATATCAGGGTGTGCAACCAGATGTCCTTTTTAAGATACAGAAATGAGGTATGTAGCCAGATGTTCTTTGCAAGATACAGGAACTATAGACATTGATCACTCTGTTTTTCTTAAGCGTGTGGTTATACAAGGGTCTGTCAGACAGAAGGTTACATTTCATCCTGCGGTCCTAGCATTGTTCTATATCGACACGAATCAAATGCACACATTTCACCATCCCCCATCTTCTTTTTTATGGTATTGATTCGTGTTTTCGTTTCCAGTCGAGTCAACACTTGTCAAATTGGTGTCAATTTTGGATCTTTTTTTGTTTTTCTTATCATCAGGGAATGGGTTTTCTCTTTCCCTGGTTCTGGGTGAACAGGTACCACAGATATTTGTATCCCTTGTATAACCGAGTGTATTAATCTGGTAAAACAAGGTGTTAAACATGGAATGATTAGCAATCCTCCACATATCCCCAATACAATGATCCCAATTTTAGTAAGCCAACCACCGCCTATAAATTTCCCTCCCCCCCCCCAATCCTTCTAGATTGATTACATTCCAAGTTTGAACTGGGACATGTGGAATTTTCTTCATTTCTTTTATCAGCTGATTTACGGCTTTTCCTTCATCATCAATCTCTAAACAACAATTACTAAGGTTAAATTTTCCGCAGACGACTCCTTCTTGTGCTAACAAACAATCCAGAGCTAAGTGATTTTGGTATTTTGTTTTGCAATTAATCCAAGTGCATCTCCGGTTTTATTCACAACTATTTCTACTACAGCTTGTAGCCTAATTACTCTATTAAGCATATATATTGGGGTCCTATAACCCCAGGATCCATCTTCTGCCCACGTAGCTGGATCATAATAGGCAATGATTCTTTCAGGAGGCCATTCATTATATTTCCAATTTCCATTTGTAAGCTTCGTTTATGGCGCCTTTTCCTTAGCTCATCAGCTTCAGCATATACTGGGACCCCTAATCGCTCTCCCCGAACTCTGGGTAACAGGAAAAAACTGGGTCTTATAGTTCCTAATACACAGGATCCTGTCCAGTGCTTTGGTAAATATGCATAGGCTAGTTTGCCACAAATCCAGTAACGTCCTTCAGGAGTTGGCCAACCGTTTGGTGTGTTTGTTCCATTGGTCCAGTTCTTACATTGATGATTCATTTCCCGTGGGTTTCCCCATTTATCCCAGCTATTCTGAGTTTCATTCCATAGGTAACCTCCTTCACACTCCAGGTTACCTACTTGTCTTCCTTTGGTTTTTTAGATTTTGCCAACAACGCCTTCCAACTATACTCGTTTGGAGTACCCATTGTTGTTTTCTATTACCCTTTTTCATTGTTTCCCATGCTTGGGGATTGCTGATGTTGCTCTCCATAGCCTCCCATGGCCATCGTTCACCTTGATTTGTTCCACCACAAACATAACAATTAGTTATATTCAATGACTTAGCAATGTTTTCAGCAAGATTTATAAATAGATTTTTAGCAACTGTGGGAATTTCGTATTTTACTCCTGTTTCTGTTTCATGATAAAATGAGTTGAATAACAGTCTATATTGCACTGATTCTTTTATCCTTTCTTTGATTTTAATATTAATAACTACTCCCGGGTCTTCTCCAGGTCCATATATCTTAAGTCCAATTTTGGTTACTTTCTTCTGTTTCCAAATCTCTAAATTTATAAGGTTAAATTTACTAGATTGCAGGTACGGGTTGCACAATTACTGTCTGTTTGTACCCTTGTGATTGAAGCTTGTAAACTTCCACGTGGATTACCATATCCCCAGCCTGCAGTATCCCAACATACACAGGACCATCCCCTTCTTCGGCATAGGTGTGCCAATTGATACCTCGCGGTTTGACTAGGTACATGATCAGGGTTTATTTGACATTGACGTCCGCCGGGGCAGATGTATTTTGGTTGATTACTATAGTACCGTCTCCACTCCAAACTCCCACAATTAGTGTCTGGATCATCATCTATAATATCACATGCATCAAAGATTACTGATACTGACGTGTTCAAATTGGTTATAACCCGACTTGTTCCAATTAATCTACCTACTTCCGAATTTGTCTTAATTTCCACCCAATATTGAGAAGGGAGTTCTTTTGGATCATAGCAGACGGTCCTGTTACCTTTTCTGCACAGAGCATACTGGGTTTGGTTATGAATGCAGTTTCCTATTTTCTGGTCTTTACAGTCATAGACTGTATGATACACCAAGGTTTGGGAACTTACCCGTCCCCTTCTAGTAGTTACTATACATTGATTGCAGTTGTTGGTCGTAGCCTGGGTTAAGGAACTCACCCCAAGCAGGACTAGAAGAGGTCCGGTAAGGGCTATAGCGATCGATGGTCACAGCCCGAAGGGGTTGCAGCCCTTGGCAGACCTTCCAAGCCGCAGCACCAGTTCCCTATGCGGTCTTGCCCTCTTCGTTAATCTTAAGGGATCGCCTCTTTTAAACAGCCAGATGAGATAATTTGTATGCTGCGTCCCAAAAATTTTGGTATATATTGTGGATAGCTTATTACTGCCTCTTATTTCCTAAAAACACTTCTTGATTAAATCAACAACAATAAAACCTTACCCAGGGTAGGTTATGGAAGGGGGTGGTGGCTTTGTATCGAATACACCGAAACTCTAAGCTGTTATTTAGATAGTGTTCCTGTCCTCCTCCTGGGGAAGTAATATACTTAAAACATTTGGAACACTTAGCCCTTAAAAATAAACAACACTGTTTACACGACGGACAGGCACTAGTACCGGCTCCTCTCCAGGGGCTTGAGAGGGTACGACTTTTTGTCAATCCTCGTATACATTAATACATTACTGGCTCTTAACTGTTCCCGGTTACTGCTTAATTCTACAGGAGTAATTACAATGAAATTCCCACAGCAACTTAGCTTATGCTCTTTGATGAAGGCTTCGTCAAGTTCTTCTGATGGTTAGTTTAGTTCTTCCTGGTTCCGATGTTATTTTCCACTCCTTCACCAGACCTTTTACTCGCGAAACATGTGGCCATCCTTTCTCAGCAGTTCTTACAGCTGTTTCTGTAGTTAATAAAACAAGAAAAGGTCCTTCCCAGTGAACAGTGAATGCCGTACCACTTATCTAAAGGATGACACACCTATGTTTAGTTGAAAGTCGGGAAATGTCCAAGGACCCTTATTGCCACATGACGGACGCACAGACTGCTAAGTCCTTGGGTTGATTACCTTTAGAAGGGACATTTTGTCTTAGATTCCTGTTGTACATGCGATGTGGCGAAGATGGAGACTTTAAACATGGCCGCTAAGGAATAGAGTCTGCGTAGAGACAACTCCTCAAGGACATTGCGCAGGCACGAGATATGTAAATGGATTCTCAGAATTGTAATGAATATATAAACAATTTCTTGGAAAACTAATGAGTAGGTCTGAGTAGCTTGTATAAAGGGGGGACTGAAAAGCCCCCTCGGTGTGCATGACTTTGGTGGAGCGATCCCCCATGCACCCAGCGCTGCCGAATAAAGATAACCTCCGCCCGCCTGCATATTGCTGACTGATTCTTCAAATCACCAGAGGGGAGATAGGTTTTCTTCTTCCCATGTTTTTATCAACACCTCATCTCCCGCTTTCAACTGATGCATTGCAAAACCTAGAGGTGGTGTTTGAGCCATCATCCCAATTTCTCTCAGCTCTTTTAATCTCTTTCCGATGGTAATGATATACTTTTGGATACTATGATCCTCAACTACACTGTTCCCTAGAGGCATCCCTTGAGAATAAGGCATGCCATATAACATTTCATATGGCGATAATCCAGTCTCACTGTGTGGTTTAGTTCTTATGTTTAAAAGTGCCAATGGTAAACATTTTGTCCAGGGCATTTGTGTCTCGATCATTAACTTAGCTAATTGTTGTTTTATTGTTTGATTCATTCTTTCTACTTTCCCCGAGCTTTGTGGGTGCCACGGAATGTGGTATTCCCACTGAATACCTAATGATTGACATAATAATTTTATTATCTTGGGAGTAAAGTGCGTGCCCTGATCAGAATCAACGTACTGGATTATCCCATATCTAGGTATCAAATGCTCTAATAAAATATTTACCACTGTTTGTGCCGTAGCTCGTGCTACAGGATAAGCTTCTACGCATTGTGTTAAATGATCTACTGTTACCAACAAATATTTTATCCTCCCTACCTTTGGTAATTCAGTGAAATCAACTTGTACTTTCTCAAAAGGTCTGCAAGCTGGTTTTCTCCCCCCCATGGCTACTTGTCGAAACACTGTCTTATTTATCTTCCGACAAGTTAAGCAACCCTGTGTGATTTGCTTTGCGATTTCAAAAATCCCAATGCAGCCAAATTGTTTAAGGAAATGATCACTTAACGCCTTTGTACCCCAATGTGTTGTGCATGCAAATGTTCCAATATTTGCCTAGCATAGGCTTTTGGCAACATCTCTCGCCCATCGGGCAGGGTCCATTTTCCTTGTTCTAACTTAGCTCCTATTCTCTCCAATTTTGTTTGTTCCTCAGGGCTAAACTTCTTTTCTTCTTCCTCTTGTCTTTCTTCCTCCTGTGCTACGTCCTGAGTCCTCAAGGCTGCTTCCTGGGCTTCTTTATCTGCTAAATTATTTCCTCTGGTTTGGTAATCTAATCCCTTTTGGTGTCCTCTCACACGTACCACTGCTATCTCCCTTGGTTCTCTTAATGCCCTTAAAATTCTTACTCTTAATTCCTGATGTATAAAATTCCTCCCTTGAGTATTAATTGAACCTCTTTCTTCCCAAATTTTTCCAACAGCGTGGACCACCCTATATGCATATTTAGAATCTGTAAATATAGTCCCGCTTTTCCCCTTTTTTAACAATTCCAGGGCCCTTCACAGGGCATACAGCTCACAAGCCTGAGCTGACCATGATGGACTCAAAGGTCCTGATTCCACAGGTTCTACGTCCTTATTAATTCTTGCATAGCCTGATTTTATTTTCCCTTCCATACCCAGGAGGAGCCACCTGTAAACAGTGCTTCTCCTTTCTCCAATTCAGTATCCCTTAAATCTGGCCTTACCTTCGTCTGGGTTTCAATTACCTCTAAACAGTTGTGTTGTCATTTCTCCGATGGTTCTCCAAACAAAAACTGTGCTGGACTCTGAGCAGAGGTTACCCTCAGTTCTCAGTCAGGGGAGTCAATTAGTATTGCTTCCTACTTTAGGATCCGGCTATCTGTTAACCATTTTTCCGCTTTCTGTTGTAAAACACTTCTGACATTGTGTGGAGTATACACCTTTAAAGGAGCACTAAAGGTAATCTTCCTAACTTCCTCTATTAGTAATGCTGTAGCGACCAAAGCTTGGAGACAAGCAGGCCATCCTCTACTTACCGGATCAAGTAACTTAGAACAATACCCCGCGGGTTTCTTAATTCCTGCCCAGTCTTGAGTAAGGACTCCATATGCTGTCTGGTTTGATGTATTCACAAAAAAAAATAAAAAGGTTTTCCCAGATCTAGGAGGCTCAATACAGGCACTTGCATTAATGCCCTTTTTATTTCCTCAAATTTGTGATCATCTTCTGTGAATCCCTGAAGTTGGTTATTAATTTCTCATATAAGAATTTAACCTTTTCGCTGTAGCTTTCAAGCCATGGCCTACAATATCCTAATAATCCCAATATCTGCCAAATTCCCTTTTTAGTTTGAGGGGGTCTTAAGGCTAGGATCCCAGATACCCTGTCAGGATCCAACTTCTTTCTTCCCTTACTCAGCCAATGCCCTAAATATTTCACTTCCTGTTTTACAACCTGTAATTTTGATCGAGACACCTTTAATCCCTTTTCTCCTAGAAAATCTAACAACTTAATAGTAGTTTCTCGGGTTCCTTCTTCAGTTTCTCCTGCTACTAATAGATTGTCCACATATTGCAATAATTTTACCTCCCTGGGTAATGTAAAATCTTGTAAGATTTTCTCTACAGTTTGTCCAAATAAATTTGGTGATTCTGTAAACCCCTTTGGTAGTACAGTCCATCTTAATTGTTGTTTTCATCCCGTTTCAGGGTCCTCCCACTCAAAGGCAAAATAATCTCTGGATCTCTCACCCAGGGGGCAGGCCCAAAAGGCATCTTTCAAATCTATTACACTATACCAAGTATGTTTGGGGGATAGATGGCTCAGTAAAGTATAAGGATTTGCCACTACAGGGAGTTTAGTGATTGTTTGCTGATTGACAGCTCTCAGGTGCTGTACCATCCTGTATGACCCATCAGATTTCTTTACAGGGAGGATGGGTGGATTATGAGGTGACATACGTGGTTCTAAAGTTCCTTTTTCCAGACGTCTGTCAAGTACAAGTTTTAATCCCTTTCGACCCTCCACTGGTATAGGGTATTGTTTGACTCTAATGGGACAATGCGGATCTATTATTTGCACTTTTATGGGGCCCATTTCTATCTTTCCAGTTTCCCCCTCCTTACACCATACTGAAGGGTTAATGGCTTCTTCATCCTCTTGTGTTAAAGTGTGAAATTTAACCTGCAGTTTGTCCCCTTGACTCTGAATGCTCAAGTTTAGTTTCAAAATCAGATCCCTTCCTAGTAAGTTGTACTCCGCTTCAGGGAGCAAAAGTAAACCATTAAGACAATTTTTTTTCTCTGTTTCTACTTCTACATCTTTCAAGACAGGTACTTGAAAAGGTTCTCCTTTTGCCCCTACTACTGACATATAACTCTTCCCTTTTTCTATTCCTTTTGGAAGTTTTCTAATAGTGGATTTTTCAGCCCCTGTGTCCACTAAGAATAAAACTTCCTCCTTATGGGGACCGATTAATAATTTTATCAAGGGCTCTGTTGATGTTGAAGTCCCCAGAAGATATAGCCCCTGACACCTCTGTTCTTCTTTGAATACTTTCTCATCCTGTTCCTGCTTGCGACAGTTCTTCCGAACATGTCCCTTCTTATTGCAATAGTAACAGACAGGAATTGTGGATCTTTCTCAATAAGATTGTCCCCTGGGTGTTTTCTCTATTCCCTTTTCCCTTCTCTCTCCAGACGGGGTCTTATTTCTCTGGCTTTCTCTTACTGCTGCTACAAAGATTTTGGCTCTTGCTTTTTGTTTTTCCTCACCTCTCCTAACATATACTTTCTGTGCTTCCCTAAGTAACTTTTCTAATCCTCTCTCTTGCCAGTCTTCCAACTTTTCTAATTTCCTTCTTATGTCCCCCCAGGATCTAGCCACAAATTGTGATCTAAGGAGTGTGGTTCCGGCCACTGTACTCGGATCAATTCCAGAATACATTTGTAGGCTTTTCCTTAATCTCTCCAACCATTCTGTTGGAGATTCATCTTTCCCTTGTTGTTCATTAAATGCTTTATTAATGTTTTGCCCTCGGGGAACCGCTTCCCTTATTCCCTGTATGATTAATGTTCTCAAGTCCCTCATATTCTGTTTTCCTTGGGGTTGTTGATGATCCCGGTGGGGATCCACATTTGGCCATTTGTGGTCTCCCGGGGGTCCTGCCTGATTCTGTCTTTCCCAGATTCTCATTCCAGCTTGCCTAATCGTTCCCTTCTCCTCAGCAGTAAATAAGATCCCTAAAACGGACTGTATTTCTTCCCAAGTACAAGTATTGGGGCCTAGGAACTGGTCCAGTTTTTCAGCTGCTCCGAAGGGATCACCTAACAGGGTCCCCATTTCTTTCATCTGTAGTATTTAATGGGACTGCCACAAACCCGATGCCTCCCTGATTGCCTCCGAGGGGTTCCTCTCGTAAGGGATACAGAGAAGCTCCCTCAGATACGGCAGTCCTACTTCTCATACGTGCAGCCGGGGGTCGATCTAATTCCGGTGCTGTTGGTGGTGGAGGCAGGGGCAACGGTGGTACTGGTGGAGATACCACGGCCACCGGAGGGGGAGCTGCCGCCGGGGGTGGATTGTTAAGATATGGAGGTGGTAGGTTATCTAATGGCTCCCATTTATCATCTTTTTCTCTTTCCTGTTTTTCTTCTTCTGCTTTTAGTGTAAGTATTGAGGCTGGAAAAGGACGTGAAGTCCTGATCCATAATCCTGCATAATCACTTTCCTCCTGACTAAAAGGTTCCTTTGAATTAACATGCATATTTAAGGCCTGGCGAATCCAGTCTTCAAAAGAACCGAAAACAGGCCAAAAGAGATGTGGTCTTATAGGCTCCTTTGGCCATTCTACCATACAATACTGGATCATTTTTAATTTACTTTTTCCTTTTATGGGGCCAACAATATGGAATTGTTCCAATTTCTAATCATTATTGCTAATGGACTTTCTGGTGGTATGTCTGGCAATTTGCTCCCTTTCTCGTGGTCCCTGGTCTTCGATTTTGTCTGGCCCATCTAGGAATTTTACTGTGGCAATTCCTACAGCCCTTGGTTACCTTAGTAGGAGTGTCTTGCAGGGGGTTTAGGACCCACCACCCACCCACGAATCCTATAGGAATCGCTTTGGTCCTTCACCGGCCAAGTCCCTCGCGGGAGATTGGAACCACGGTTAGAAGACCTCCACAATGGCTCTGGAACAAAGTTCTGTCTCAGTCACACTCTTACACACACAGGCAACCGAATCCCACCCAAGGGAACGGTATGCGCCTTAAATACTTACGACTCTGTCTTCGTTCGGATCTTTGCACGCAGAATTACGGGCAACATATAGTGCTGCAGCCAGCAAGGGAGCTCATTAAAAAAATCAAATTCTTTGCTTGCCTTTATTCAGGTTCAGGATGGCGTTAGTCCCGACCTGACTCGAACAGGAGCCACCAAATGGTGGGGCGCCCCTCCTTGATCAAGTCAGAATTCAGGAACCAAAGCCATCCCGGATGAGCCCCCAGGTGTGAAAAGAACGTAGTCCCAAAATAGGATTACGATCAAAGTTTGCAATTTATTAAGCAAATAGAGGCAAGCAAACAGCGCTGGGTGCGCCGGGAGCCTCCGCTCCACCAAGACGCGCGCTGTACAAAGTTTATTTTTGGTTTATATTTCCTGAACTAAGACATATTCCTAGCTATTTCTAAGAAAGGGTCGGTTTATGTCAATGGGTCCTTGGAACAGGCGTGTACTTCGTGGCGCATGCTCTTTCTATCTCCGAGGGTCTTCTTAACCCCTGTCTGGCAGTCAGTGGATGAAGTCAGCAGTCTTCCTCGGCTCACCCTTAGGATGACCCTAGATTTTACGCATGCGCCCTGTAAACTTCTCTTACTTAACACTCTGCTGTTAGCAGCTCAGCCTGCATATCAGGGTGTGCAACCAGATGTCCTTTTTAAGATACAGAAATCAGGTATGTAGCCAGATGTTCTTTGCAAGATACAGG
>NW_026599608.1:0-60000 GCF_023634155.1 Falco peregrinus
TTCATTGTCTTTCACCTCAAGGTTCACATCAAATTCACTGGAGGAGAGGATAACATCACTTTGGAAGGACCTACAGAAGATGTGCATGTGGCTCAGGAACAGATTGAAGCCATGGTCAAGGAACTGGTGAGCTGGAGTTACTAGTTCCGGTAAGAAACTGGGGGAAGAAGGGGCAACAGAGCAGAGGGCCCCTGCTTAGGGCCAGAAAAAATTAGAACTTGGTTTTTGGCAATTGTTCATTGAAACACATACTTTGTGTGCTAAAGCAAACTGTCAGCATTCCTAGAGTTGTATGTAACATGCTGCCTGTGTGGCTGAGGGCTGCCCAGCAAGTGTGATGTGTGTGAGAGACACAGTTTAACTGTGAAGTGAGTGGGGAGTCCCGATCTGCGTTTCCGTGTTCCCTGCGAGGGGGCCGGCCAGAGACGGACGAAGCGATTGAAAAGTCAACGTATGAAGTGGTGGAATGCACTATTAGATACTAGAATGGGGAACTGTGGACCAAACACTAGAACGAATATCATTTGGGAAAAGCACAAACGCGAGGCCCCAGGTCAGTAAAGGGGAGTCAGAGGTCTTGGGAATACAGCCTATTAAACCCTGTTCCACAGGCAGTAACGTAACATTTGAGAACTGAACGGCAAGTCAGGAAGATCCTTTCTTGCTGTGGCAGGCTGCTTGTGTAAGGCTTTTATTGTCTGCCGAGGCTGCTGGAGTAAATGAAGAGAACCAGTCCTTTGGGCGGGAGCACTGATTCAAGGCACTTTGTAAAGCGTTCCCCAAAGCAAGGGCAACCAAGTCACGCCTCGTCCTGGCTTTGTGGCTTTAGCAGTGCTTCCTGGCTCTTATTGTTGCAGGTGCTGTTTTCCTGCCTGAAGCCCCGGGGCTCCTGGGTAGCCACCACCCCCCAGCCTGCAGCTGATGTCCTCAATAAAATGATCTTTCCTCTCTTCTGACTACGTCTGCCATGTGATAATTGGGGGACTGGGCAGATATTGTTTGCTGGTGCGTCCTAGGGGAGGACTTTGGGATCATCCCTTGGCCCAGACTCCTTGCCAGTGGGCATCACGGCTGAGCTTTAGGACTCACAGCACAGTCACACAGGGAGGTGGGGGCCGGATGGCACCTCTGGAGGTGTCACTGTCCCCTCAGCTCCTGCTCGGATTCTGGCTAAGACACAGCCTGTGCTCAGGCTCGATGGATGCTCCACTGGGGAGCAGCGCCATTAGCTCAGAGCCGGGACAACACACAGGCAGACACGGTGCCGCCGCTGACCATCACCTGCAGCTTGCTGTCCCCTGCGGCCGTCATCCCTGCACACTGACTGCCGGGCAGTTTCTCCAGACGCCCACGCTCAGGGCAACGGTATAAAGCAAACTGCCATGCTGGCCACTACAAATACGTCGGCTCGCCCAAAAAGCTTTTCCAGCAGCTCCAACAGCAGCCGGACTGCTGAGGCTTTTGTGCGTCCCAGTGTGATACGGGAGACGCCCGCACCCTGATGGAGGACGAAGGATGAGCACTCTCACCATCAACCAGCTAACTGTTGCTCATAGGCTGCTGTGGTTCAAGCGGGGCCGCCAGCTGTGCAACACACAGCTGCTCCCTCCCTCCCTCCCTCCCCAGGGGGATGGCAGGGGGAACTGGGAGGCTCAAAGGGAGAAAACTCGTAGGCTGAGACCAAGGCTTTGATGTGTGCAGGGGAACGTGCTGGTGCAGTTTGTGTTTGAAAACTGCGGGGACATCTTTGGGGAGGAGGTGGCCGGCCTCTCCCCTCCATCAGCCGAGGAGGTGCCAGCACCTGTGGACAGGTGCACAGGTATGAGGAGGGGCTGAGGGTTTTCAAAATCTGGGGCTTCTGGTCCAATTCCTTATTGTGCTGCTGGTGGATTTTGGTTTAGGTGTTGTCCACTTCCACGAGGTCACTTTGCTGCACGTGCTTTTGTGTTCCACGGGTGCGTTTGGAAGATCAAAGGAGCCGTGCAGGTGAAGCAAACGCAGAGCCCCAGGCAAAAGACTTCTTGCACACAGCACCCTCTCTGTTCATCCTCTACAAAGAAGCAGGGGCAGGTATGGTGGTGAAATCAGAAATAGTAGAGGGATGTCAGGCCAACAAACACTGACACGTTTCTCATGTATGACAGTAGTTTCTGATAGGTCCAAGCAGCTGCTGTGCCTCCTCCTGTCATTAGATCCCTTGTCTGTTTGACTTTTCCCACCCTGTAATGATAGAGAAGAAAAAACAGAAAGGTTGTTTCTCAGATGCATTGGGAATGTGCTTAATCAATCTAAATACTTACAAGAAGTCAAATACAAAATCGCAGATTTAAAAATAAAAGGCTCACGCCCCAGAATGGGATAATGCTGCCCAAGGGATAACGGCAGAACCGTGTCCCAGGAAGGCAGAAGAAAGCCCAGCAGAACGAAGCTGGCAAGGGTCTGTCCTACCCTCCAAGACCCCTCCAGTTTGTGGTGCCCCAGCCCGCGAGAAGGGGCAGCCCATCATCCCAATTCATCAGAGCTCCTGAAGCCTATCTTACGACGGTGCAAAATGTGGATAATGCAAAGCAACCAAAGGGATCTTATTTGAGGAGCTAAGGTAGCAATTTGGAAAACGGTAGCTTACTGCTCCAGGTGTCTTGCCACCTGTCAACTTCAACCTTTCCGGTTCAGGCGCTTGTACCTTTGCTTCCAACCACCCCCGAGAGCACAGCAGACTCCTCGGTAGACCCGGAACAGCTGATGAGCCTTTCAGAGGAAAGAAGGTAAAATGAGCTCCCTTTGTTTAAAATGAGAACTGATTCCAGTTGATCGTGGTTTTACCTCTCTAATAACACTGTGGAATATCAAGGTTTGCAGGGTCTTTCGTTTCAGGAAAATGAAAAGCAAAGAAACAGAAAGGGAAAACAGGTCTCTGGAGAAGAGGCTGAAAGCACACCAGAAGAGAAAAGGAGAGAAGAAAAGCTTTTCGAGATCAACCGCTGAAAAAATTCAGGAAGGTCAAGAAGCCCTTCCTGACCTTCCTGAAGAAGGTGTGTACCAGACACTGCTGTCCATCTTTCAAAACTCTCAACACTGCACTAAGGGCATGAACTATTTTTAGCGTGCACAAAGATGGCCCCAGATAGGAAGCAGACACCTGCCTTTTGGAAAAAAATGCGTGTCAGCAGGAAACTGCCATTCCCAGCGTTGCAGGTTTGGTTTTGCACTTATGGAAGTACTGTTTGCTCAAGGGTAAGCAGACACCTCGCCACAAGAGCCTCAATCCTTAGCTATTTACCTAGCTACCGAAATAAAGAGGCAAAGTAAGTCCCGCTGTTTTGTCCATGTTAGCAATCCTCACGCTGCCCTGTATCATCTGAATCCCAAATATGCAGCAACGTTGTTCCAGGTCACTACATACGCTTTAGATGCTGGCACTTTTTAAAAAGGCCGCGGCTCACCTGAGGTAATTTGGGGGCGGGTCGTGGTGTTTGTGGTGGTGGTGTGTGTATTGGGATGGACACTTTTTAGTTTCTTACTTCTTCTTCCCTTACCAGTAAACAGAGGTCTATTTCTCAAGATCTTGAGAAATGTCCTGAAAATAAGTTTTCATGACTTTTTTGTATATAGATGAATACTCTTTTAACGTACACTATTTCACTGGTGCTAGAAGTACTATATTCCACTTCACATGGCTTGTTTCAGTGACAGCCTTGTACCGCAAATTCATATCGTGTACCCCCTTTTTCCTGGGATCCACAAGTTGCGATGCCTGCAGTTTGTAGTCCCTGCATGCACAGGCTATCTGCCCTGGCTGAAACCTGACAGGATAACAAACGGTGATTGCTTCAGGCAGCTTCCCTATGCAGATGTCCCAGGAACCCCTTTGGAAGAGTAACCCAGAGAGGGTGCTTCAGGGAAGCCGCAGGCATGTCCAAAGCGCAGAACTAATGAGCAGGACATGCACGGGAGAGTCTGTGTTTAGTAGCCACCTTATAGCTTGAAGTGAGCGATTCTTATTTGCTTTCCAAATCCATTTTCCTCCTGCCTAACCCAATTGGAAGAGTGAGTTCCACCGCATTTTTTTGTGATGTACTGAATGTATTCTTTTTAAAATCAGGTGCCACCTTCTTGGCTTTGCTTCACGCTTTGTGCTGTCCCCTTTTTCTATGTACAAGAAACTGCACTGAAGACAGAGCGTTGATGGTTCTATTCAGCTGCAGGGGAACTGCCATGGAGGCTGTAAGAGAGGGGCAGGGCCGGGCGCAGGCCGGGGGGTTTATCCGTTCTGAGCCCCTCGACCCCTGCTGTGCATATCTGACAGCCCTGCCTCGCTCACAGCCGCTGTCCCAGAGGGAACAAAGCCCAGGAGAGAAAGTTCTCTGTCGGCTCAGGGGAAGCACACATGCATGGGTGCAGCACGCTCGTGTTGCAGCCAAAGTGATAAACCAGCCTTGCTTAGCACAGCTCTCCGTGCAAAAACCTCCGTGGCTGCAAGGATCTCAAGCCTCAACTCTGAGCGCTCGATGGAGCTCCCTCCCAGCCAGTCGAGATTCCCGACCGTCCTGACGTGGCGCTTTCCCTCCCAGCAGCGCCCATGCCCATTGAGTGCCTTTCGCTTGCAGCCGGCTGTAATGCCGGCATCACCCCTGCACTCCAGTTTTTGGCCTCTCTGAGTGTTGCTCACTAGAATAGCCCCAAGAGTGACACCCCCCCCCGCCCCGTGCCGGCTGCCCCCATTGTGTCCATAGGGATAGCGGTTTGCCTGCGGGCATGGTGGGATGGTGTTTCTTCCAGGAACCACATGGATGGCAGGGTGAGCCCGGGGGGGGCTTGCGCCGCCCGGGCTCAAAGCTGGGGAGGCGGATTCCCCGCTCGCAGGGACTGGGGGCGAGGGGAAGTGTTTTAGGGACGGACTGTGGGGGCCGGAGGGAGGGATTTGAGGGACGGACGCCGAGGAAGGCCTCCTGCCTGCAGAGATGGCTCTGGCCCAGGGCAGGGCCCTTCTCTGGATGCCACGGGGTCGATTGCAAAGGACCAGGCTGCCCCATGCAGGGAGCAGGTGCGTGCCGGGGCTGCCAGGGGGCCCTGCCTGGCTGTTCCCAGCCCAGCCCCGGCTGGGGCCAGCCCTGCGCTGCAGCCCTGGGGCCGAGGCGCAAGGAGCCGCGCATTGCTGAGGGTGCTGCACCCTGCCGGGCCCCGCCGCCAGCTGCCGGCTGCCCTGGGCTGCCCCTCGCTCTCCCCAGCTCTGCCTGCTGCCAGTGCCGGGGGCACCGCCACGGGGCTTGCCCCCTGCCCACAGCTGCCCTGACCCACGTCTGCAGCTGCACGTGGTGCCCACATCGCACAGCTGGGGCGGGGGGTGGCAGGTCTCTCTGGTGGCAGCCTGGGACTGGGGGCAAAGCCAAGCCCATTCCTCGCTTGTGATCTTTGTCCCCAGGGAGAGCCAGTGCAGACGTGTGCTGCGCTGGAGAGTGTCGCGCAGGGAGGTGACGGCCGACTGCAGAGCAGCACTGAGACCTGCGTGACAGCAACGGCAGCCAGTGGCCGCAGAGCAGCCCAGGGGAGCTGGTTCCCTCGACGGGCCCCAAAGCAGCCTTCCTCAGCCCCTGCTTTTGGTGACGTGTGGAGCAGCGCAGGGATGTCTCTCAGGCTTCCAGGCCTGAGGAGGCTTTCCTCCTCAGGGGCACTGTTAGAAATCCCGCTCCCAGGATTAAAGCACCCCTCCCACCATGGATCCGAGGCTGTGTATCCAGCCCCCTGGAGCTGGGTACAGGTGCCCTGAGGGGTCTCTCTGGGAGGATGGGGCCACCTGCCTGGTGGCTCTGACACAGAAATGATGAGCTCAAGCCCTGTGACTGTGGCCGGCCGGTTCAAAGCCTCCGAGTGCCTCAGTCTTTCTGCCCAGGAGCGTTTATCCCAGGCACTGTTTCAGGGTGTGAAGATGGGTGCCGGTGATGTTCTGGTGCCTCCACATGGCTCCCACTTCAAGGTTACGATGCCTGAGGTCAGCGTCCCCCTGAAGGCCCTGACAGAGATCTCCAGGGGCTTTGTGTTCCATTTTGTGTTGCCTTAGGGCTACAGCGTGCTGGGGTTTGGGGGCGACAAGGTTATGGTATGCCAGAGGTTAAGCGAGTGAAGCGTTAAAGCGTGTTATTGTTATGGACAGAATCTGGGTTTGTTGGCTCTGTATTCCTGGGGTTATGGTAGTGTGATCTTATTATGTGTTCTTTGTGTGGTTTTGGTTTGGTTTTTTTATGTGGAGAGTGCCTTTTTTCATGTTTTTGCCCTTTGCAGGGTTTGGATGGGGGCCTTTGGTTTGTATACAATGTTTCTTCTGGTTGTTTTTCTGCTGTCTGCTGTCCGGCGGTGTTTTTTCTGTCTTGTCGACCAGTAATGATGGTTTCTATATCTCCTGCAGGTCAGGCAGTGTTACTTCTGATGTGGTCTGACTCATTTCTGGTGAGTTGGTAGGTAGGTATGGAGGACTTGCGGTCCCTCCATGGAGAATGACTGCTAGAGGACTAAGAGGCAGATCTGTGGAGGGGTGAGAGGACTGCTGGCCCACAAGTAGTGACTGTCAGAGGACTACGTGTACTTGAATTTATGCGGGCTTCCAAATTCATGGTTGTTTATCCTGCCTTGAGGAATAGCCATGGGAAGTCACCTGCCATGCAGAAGAAGAAGATTCCCAAGCCTGTGTGGCTTTCTGGTTTTGCTTTCGAGTAAGAAAGTCTTGTCTCTCCGTGAGTACAACTAAACCGGTCAGTTTTGTTCACCACAGAAATCAGGGAGCAGAATTTTTGTGCTGTGCCTCACATGGCTGCCAGGGCATGGTGAGAAGCAGCAAGAGAATTCCTG
Source organism: Falco peregrinus (assembly GCF_023634155.1). NCBI lineage: Eukaryota > Metazoa > Chordata > Aves > Falconiformes > Falconidae > Falco > Falco peregrinus. The sequence continues at coordinate 6,844 of NW_026599608.1, forward strand.
CCTGGCACCTTCTCCAGGGGAGCAGTGCTGCACTTTCACCGGGTGAGCTCTGGTTCTGCATGAGTGCATAAGTTTTTGGTCAATTTCCTCACCACAGAAAGCAGGGAGCAGAACTTTTGTGCTTCTCCCCACATGGTTGCAAGGGCAGGGTGAGAAACGGCAAGAGAACTCCTTCCTTGCACCTTCTCTGTAGGACAAGGCCTCAAGGGCAAGAGTCCAAGTACTGATAGCCTGATGAATAGAGACTTGTTAGAACTTGTAGGGCACAAGCCCTGGGAGCAAAGGAACAAGCTAACTGCAGACCCCTGAGCCGTCACAGTTGAGGAGGCAACCAGATGGACAGAGAAACAAGTAGCCAGATAAGGGAACAGATGGCGCCAATATGTAATTAAGAAAGCCGCGTAGAAAGAAACTCCCTAACCTTGGAATAAAAATTATTGCTAGGTCAAGATAAACTAGTAAGTACCTATTGTTCTAACGGTGTGCCTTAAATATTAACCAATCGGTGTTTCTTACGCTTAAGATTTAACCAATCAGGGTGTAATATGTAGAAGGTAGAAACATATATAATTGTAAGAAAATCACTAATAAAGGGACAACTTGCTTGCATCAAGCTGCGTCCCGTCTCTTCATTCGCCGCACTTCTCCAGGGGAGCAGTGTTGCGCTTTTACTTTTCCAAGGTGACTTCTTGGGTCTGTGTAATATTGCAAATGTGCCGTGTCAATTTTGCTCACCACAGAAATCAGGGAGCAGAACTTTTGTGCTGTGCCTCACACGTCTGCCAGGGCAGGTTGAGAAGCAGCCGGAGAATTCCTTTCTGGCACCTTCTCCAGGGGAATTTCCCATTTCCCAAGAGACTGCTGGTGCCGGCTGCAAGGGCGCTCCCAGATAAAGGGTGGTCTTGTGTGATGTTGGGGTTGGAATTGGTGATGTCTCCTTTCCTTAGTCTCGTTAAGGCTTTGCAGTGACAATTTGGTGCTTCGCTCCTATTGCTCTTTTGTCATATCGCTCACAATAGCTACTGCTGTTTCCTTTTATCATATTGCATGCTATTTTCCTGTATTATAATACAAGAAACTACCTTGGATATGTTTCAATGATTGATATATTTGATCGATTTGATGTGGAGTTCATCTTTGCTGGGTATCCAGTCAGTCAGCAAGACATAATTTGGTGTAGTGGGCAGCATATGAAGCAAAAATGTCTTTATTTAGGAAAAAAAAGGTTCCTCGACTTGCTGTTGTCAGGTGGGAACCATTGCCTTATGGTGTTTGGGCCAGAGTGGTCTGGTGGTGCTGGGCAGTTGGGCCATGCCAGGGACAGAGGGACGGGAGTAGGGGAGGGGGCGGGGGAAGGGGTTTAGGGACGGACGGGTGGGAATTGATGAAGGATTTTAGGGATGGACCGGGGTGGGCGGGGGGTGTTTGTGGGTATGGGGGGTGGTGGTGGTAGGGGTGTGTGTGTGCCCCACCCCGCAGCTCCCCTCGGCTGCTTCCTCCTCACCAGCACCTGCTCAGCACCCCAGAGGGGCTTCCCGGAGAGTTCCCGGAGAGCCGGGGAAGGGGCTGTCCTGCACCGCCCCTCCAGACGGGGGCCACGCAGGCAGACCCCCGAGCCCCGCCGAGGGAGGGCAGCGCCGCTGGCCGCCCCCCTCCCGCCGCGTCTCCTCACCTTTGCCCCGCGCCTCGCGCAGCCAGCGACCCCGACCGCCGCTCCCACGCGCGCACAGCTGGCGGGAAGAGGCGGGCCCCTCGGCCTCGTGCCCAGCACAGGCTTCGCTGCAGGCCTACGAGAGGTAAAGCCGGTCCCGGGGGCACCATCTTGGTGAAGAGGAGAGAAGTGCGTGACCTGCCAACACAGGTGTGGCCCCGCCCCCATGTGCCCTTTGGTCGGTTGCTATGGGAACGAGTCGGGCTCTTCCCCTAGCAACCGGCTGACAAAGGGCACACAGGGGAGGGACCACCCGTATGTTGGGAGGTCACACACATCTCTCTTCTTGACCACGATGACGGCAGGCCCCTCGGCCTCGTGCCCAGCATAGGCTTAGCTGCGGGCCTACTAGAGGTAAGGCCGGTCCCGGGGCACGCGGTGGCACTGGCCGCGCAGGGCGGGCGGTGGGGGTTGGGGGTATAGCCTCAGCTATAGCGGGAGGAGGGTGCGGGCCCGTCTCTGCGGCCGGGCGGGTTGCGCTGCCTCCAACAAGACAGCGGCAGCAGAGAGACGGGCTCCGCAAGCGGGATGTCCAGCGAGCACCCGACTGCACTCCGTGGTCTCGGCCTTTCCCATTGGCGTGGTGTGGCCCACGTGCCGCCAGGGCAACCCTCCGCAGCGAGCGGGGGTGCGGGGGCTGCGCGGAGGGGCTCGGCCCACCGGCCTCCTGCACCCGCCCAACCTGCCGGCCTCCCCAGCCGCTCCCCCACGCAGTGGCCGCCCCGCACTGCGCCGGCAACGGGGAGCGCTCCGGCGGCACCCAGGGCACGGACAAAATCCCTGAGTCACGTCGCGCTCCCCCTGTCTGTGGCGGCTGCCCCGCGGGTTGGTGGGAGGGCCGGGGCCACCCCCGAGGGGACAGGGCTGCGGGGGGCGGTCGCCCAGTCGCCTCCCCGCCGCTCTCCGGTAACAATGGTAACTTTTTCTTTGGTAGGATAAGGGCAGTTGCTCTCGGTCAGGTAGCTAGTCTTTTTTTCCCAATGCACATTAAGCTGCTTCTGAAGAGGGTACGGCCTATTGGAAGAGAGATCTGTAACCCTGGATTTTACAGCTGTTATCAGAGTGCAGAGCCATCCCAGATAAGCCCCCCTGTGCGGTTCACACCTTGTCAAAGAAAATCAAGATGTGCTATTGGTTACAGTATTTCCGCTGATACTGCCTTTCCCAAAACATACTCTTCCCTTTGCATATAGAAGCATGTTAAGCTGATACAAGTGCACTTAGGATTGTGCTGCTGCGGGGATTCAGGTCATTCACCCAGGCCGCTACCAGTCAGGTGGTTAGAGCAGTCAGCAGCTGCACTGAGACGAGTCTAACATGTTCAAACTGAATGCGAGCGTATGGCTGAAAAAGTTCATTCGCCGTGGCTGTGAGGGTATCTGACAATTTGATCTGTGGGTTTCTGCAAAATACCCACTTCATGTGAAAGCATTGTTTCTCTTAAAAAAAAAAAAAGAAAAGTACTAAACTATGGTTCACATTTGTTTTGTGTTCAAGAATGCTACAGAAGAAAATCCTCAGGCCTATACTGTGCAGAGCTTATCAAATGAACCTTACAGCAGGAGAGCAAGAGCCTGGCAGGTGTCCTCGTGGCTGTTTTGAAGCTGACAAGCAGTAAAGGCAGGATCTGGAAACTGCCTTTGCACTTCCCTTGCGGCCAGAAAGAGAGAAGTTGCAGATCCGTTGGTCCCATCCTTAGCAGGAGTGGGCACCCAGGCACGGCCTGAGCAGACACTGTAACAAGAAATACAAGCCTTTTAGCCCCTGTGGATCAAGCACAAGAGCAGCCTTCTTTCTGCAGCATTACCCTTAGGGAAATGCTGTGACATCCTTGACAAAGACATGCACTGCTGCAGAAAGTCCGGGGCTTTTCTGAAGTGGGCTGGGAAAGGCATGTTCACCCAGCATGTAAGGAGTCTCACTTGTCCAAGAGCATGTCACTGAGAGGCCCAGAGCCTGTAAAACTTTTGCAACACGGGTCTGTGCAAGAAGTAGGGAGGTGTTCTTTGTATTAAAATATGAAAACAGATAAAGTAGAGACAGGAAAGTAAAACCCAGCTGCAGGATTAGGCCTCTCTTCCTAATGTTCCTAACCTTGAGAGAAGAAACTGTTGGGCTGCATGATGTACTGTAGTGGGCTTTGCAGGTAGTTTTTTTGTTTGGGTGATTGTTTTTCGGGGGGGGGGGGGGGGGGGGGGGGGCGCGTTCTAGAAGCAGTTCCAGCAGAGTCTGCTACCAGGAGGGGCTGTGGTATTTACTGTGGGCTGTGAGACTGTATGTGGAGCGGAAGGGAAGGTCACGCTCGGTAGAGCCTGTTGTGGGAGGGATTGCAGAGGAGCTGGAGACACCAGGAGCTGCTCTCTGGGCCCCAGGTGCTCATGCTCGGTTGGTAATCAAGGCGTAAGTTTTTCAGGAAGAGGCAGCATCCTGGGCTCTTTTTTGTTTTCTCTCCAGGGTTTCCACAAGGGTCTTGCACTGCCTATGTGTACCTTGGGAGACTGGTTTTAAAACTGCACGCCATTAATACTTGATAGATTAATGAGAGTATGCTTTAACAGCTTGGGGTGTCCCCCCTTTCCAAGAGGCTTCTTAGGTTGCACATCCTCTGCCTTCTTAACGAGGAGCTCTGGTTTTGATGCCCGCTGTGCTATGAGGAAAAATCCCCCCTGAGTTTCTGTGTGGTTCAGCAAGAGAACAGGGCAGCAGACTGGCCCTGTAGGCGCTTCTCAAGAGGCCGGCTGGAAAAGTGCTCAGTAAACACGTCTTTTGCCTTCCTGGAGTGACTTGTGTGCATCTTGAATGGTGCTGGTAATAGTGTTGCCTCCTCTGTCTCTTCCAGTGGCATACCCAGATTGTGTGTGTGCGTGGGAGGTCGACGATGAGCTCGGTGGCACTTTTGACCCAGGAGAGCTTTGCCGAACACCGCAGTGGCTTGACGCAGCAGCAGGTGAAAGGTGAGAAGACACAGCTGAGTTCCTGTGATGTGCCTCTAAATAGAAACTGCGCAGGCAAGGTTCCTTGCTGTTAGCCAAGCTCGCTCCATGCCTCCGGCTCCCCCTAAGTGTCCAGGCACGGCGTTCGCCATTCCTAGGCTGGCGGCCTGCCAGACTCTGGCTTTCCACCCACAGGAGCACATCGGTGGTGCTGCACAGTGCAGGGCCAGGCGGAGGCAAGCCTCAGATCTTCACAGAGCTCTGGCTAGCAACGCTGTCAGCCGTGGGGCAGGGCATGTGCAAGCATGGGTCATTGGGCTGCAAGAGAGCCTCGTGGGATCAGTGTGCTGGATTGTCACTTCCTCCTTTGCTCAGCCAGGTGTTGGGGAAAGTCATTATAACCGTATTGACTGACTCACTGATGGGTCTCGGCACCCATTCTCCAGCTGCGAGCTGGCCCGCTTGGCACAGCCCAGTGCACAGCTGAGTCGAACATAAGCTACAGGCTTTCCCTGGACTCTGCCCCAACTAGAGTGCTTCTGCTTCTCTCTGCCTTCTTCCTGGGCATGTGTCTGTCTTGTCCCCTTCTGACCTACAGCCTTGCTGTGTCCCTTTGATTTCTTTCTGCTTGGCCTGTTGTCCCCTGATGAAGCTCCTCCTCTCAACAAAGTTGGCGATAATGTGCTTGTTTGCTGCCACCATTCACTTGCACGGTTGCTTCCTGCATCCATGGCGGCACCTACTGCAGTCTGTGCTGTGCTGAGCTCAGCTGTGCTCCCGACTCGGCTGCTCTCCACAAGCATAACTGTAGCAGGATGAATAGTAGTGCACAAGTCCTTTGTTGTCCCTCTTTGATGATGCCTCAATAGAGTTGCACTGCCTATGAATGGGGGCGTTTCTGTGGGGAGAGCATCTCATTTGCCTTGTTTGCTTCACCGCAGTAACAGCTTTAAACTCTGAAGAAGAGAAGGATCCTCCCACCTACGAGGAAGCCTTCCCTGCGCTCCCTGAGAAAGCACCATGTTTGGAAGCTGCCCGGGAACCTGCTGGGCCCTGGAGCAAAATCCGGCCAATAAAGGCTTCTGTCATCACTCAGGTTGGTGGGAGTGGGGTGTCTTATCTCCCTCCTTTTCATCCCTCCAAAAAGTAGGTGAAGTGAAGCTTTCCCTTCAGTATGAAATCCCTTAGTGTGTCAGAGTAACTGCCTCTTTGCTGTCCTTTGCCCTGGCGCACAAGGAAGACTGCAGCTGAATGCTAGGACTGCTCTGGAGGGGGAGGGATGTGTTGAAAAACTGCCCAGAAGAAGCTCTGCATCCCTGTTGCACAGATAGCTGGAACAGGCCTGAAGGGAGGATTGCAGAGGGAGGCACTGACAATCCAAAGCACACTGACACCTTGCTGTGCCCTGCTTGTGTCTGTCCCGTGGCTGAGCAGGTGTTCCATGTGCCACTGGAGGAGAGGAAATACAAGGGCATGAATCAGTTTGGAGGAAGGCGAGCAGGCCAAGATCTGCCTTGACATCATGCGGAAGACGGGAGCTCACCTGGAGCTGTCTCTCGCAAAGGACCAGGGCCTTTCGATCGTGGTCTCTGGCAAGGCGGAAGCAGTCACGAAGGCTCGGAAGCAGATTGTCGCTCGACTGCAGACTCAGGTGAGGGCATCTAACTGTTTCTGCCTTCGTCTTTGCTCTTCCCCAAGACTCGCAAATGCTTTGAGACCCTTGGGCCCGTGTGCTTGTAAGCCAAAGAGGTATGACTAACTCAGCTTTGCTGTACGTTTTCAAAGCACCCAACTGGCAATTTGGAATGGGAATGAGGCTTAAAATAGGGTTCCAAGGTAATTACAGGCCGTGGTGTTGCATGAAGCGTGGAGTCTGCGATCTCTGGAACATTTGAGTTGCAACCAGTGACTTTGTGCTGAGGTGCTGGTGCTGGAGGGGGTGCAGGAGCCTCACACACAAAGCTAGTAGTGTGTGAGAACGGGACTGTGCTTTTCCTGAAGTCCTTCAGAGGAGAACGTGGAAGGCTGGGAGAAAGAGAAGTAGAGGAAAGGAAGTCCTGCCAAAAGCCAAAAGCTTCGGGTCAGGGTTCTGCATTGTGTAACTCAAGGCACACTGGTAAGGAGCCACAACCCTGTTGTTTCGGTTGCTTCAGTCCTCTAGGTTTTGATCTCTTACCTTAAGGTTCTTGAGCTCATAGTCAAGGTGGTAGCTCTTGTTAGGATGTATCGCAGCCAGGTGTTGCAGTGTGTTTTAAAGCATAATGCCAAAGGTAGGTAATGCAATGTTAATACCATGTCTGCTTAGCGCTGTTCAGCCCCTGTGTCATACCCTGCCAGAGGAAAGAGAAAGGAACGAAACCCTACATCCACAATGTGCATCTGAAAAAAACAGTTCAGGGTCGTGCCGCCACAGACCCGTGAGCCACTGTTCTCAAATATACCTCCTTCTGCCCTGGCCCCAGGTCTGGAAGGTGTGTCTGTATTCCAGCTTCTCTTGGGCTTGGCTAGCTTCAGGACAGGAACACAGAGCTGAAAAGTCACACCGAGTGATCTTTTCTTCATCTTTTATTTTTCCATTATAGCTTGAATGTTCATTGTCTGATTGCTGTTAGTGGTTGCCTAATCACAGGGATCAGGAGCACGATAGCAGTCATCAGCTACCAGACCTGTAAAAACTCAGTGAGAAGGGAAGAAGTCAGGAAGCCCTTGTATAGAGCAGCCCTTTAATGGTAGATTGAGAAGGACCCTTTTTGCATGTGGGGCCTTCTAGAAGCAGTCCCAGGAGCAGCATGTGCTACACTTGAAGACGCCTTAGCACTTAAGTAGCGGTAAGCATCTGCTAGCTGCCTGCCTCCTGCAGTAGGTTTCTGGTGTTGAATTTCTCTTTCCTAGGAGTCATACTGTATGTCTTGTTCTCTGTAGCCTTGGCAGCAGATGCCAGAGTTCAGATAAACTCCAGCTGTGCGCTGCCATCTCAGTTGTTGCCTGGTGTCTTACACTGGAGGAGAGGCACCTCCTCGTCTGTGTCGGAAGGCCTTTGCTAATTCAGAGTACTGCTCCTGTGCAAACAGAAGGGTTTTGAGGGAAAGGTGGGCTTTATACTCCTGGCATAGAGGCACTGTAGATCAGCTGGTACAGTGTCAGCCCTCGGACAGAATGTGCTGGGAAGGCGTTGTGTTTGCTCTGAGGAGCAGTACCGCTGAGCAGCGTCTGCCTTGCTTTCCCTGGCTCTGTTCCTGTGGATCTGCCAGTTGCAGGCAAGGCTTTTCACAGATGCTTGGTTCTTCTGCCGCAGGCTTCAGCGACAGTTGCCATCCCCAAGGAGCACCACCGTTTTGTCATTGGAAAGAAGGGTGAGAGGCTGCAGGACCTGAAGCTCAAAACTGCAACCAAAATGCAGGTCCCCCGCCCAGATGACCCCAGCAACCAGATCAAGATCAGCGGCACTAAAGAAGGGATTGAGAAGGCCCGGCACGAGATCCTGCTTATCTCCGCTGAGCAGGTACCTCAGTACTGTGATCTCTCTCATGGCATTAGCTGGTCAGCCTTTTTGCTTCCCCACGGTATAGTCGGAGTTTGTAGCCACCGTGGCTACAGTCAGTGGCTAACGTTAGCCTGAACGGAGACGTATACTGTGCCACTCGCCGGCTGTATGAGCACCGCTGCCAGGTCCTGAAACTTCTTGTGCTGCGTTTTGTCCATCTCTGAAGCCCAAACAAGCATTTGATAGTTGAAGTGAAGCGTCTTAGGTGCCAGCTGGGATAAGGCAGGAGATCACAGGGGTGAATATCGTAAACAAGGAGCAGCAGCAGCAACCGTATTTGTAGATTGAAAGAGGTGGAGATCTACAAGCCCGCAAACTGAGAAGGTTGCTTGGGCCAGAGTGTCAGGCAGGACACCCCTGGGAACTTAGCTGTGCCTGGCAGAGACTGTAATACAGAGGGCAGTTCCCACCAAGGTCTGTTGTGGGCTCTTCCAGGATAAGCGTGCCGTGGAGCGGCTGGACGTGGAGAAAGTGTACCACCCTTTCATTGCTGGCCCTTACAACAAGCTGGTGAGGGAGCTCATGCAGGACACAGGGACGCGCATCAACATTCCTCCACCCAGTGTCAACAAGACCGAGATAGTCTTCACCGGAGAAAAGGAGCAACTAGCCCAGGCTGTGGCTCGCGTTAAGAAGATCTATGAGGAGAAGGTACGGATGGTCCATAAAGCTTCCCACCTTCCCCTGGCACCCGCTCCTAGGCACTCTTCCCTTCTTGTTCTACTTTTGTGCATCCCTCGGTTGCATCTGGCTCAGCAGCCCTTGCAGTACATGACCCCGAATCCTACCGTTTCCTCACTCGGCAGAGTGGGAGCTGGGCTGATACTATCCGGGAGGTGACAGATTTCTGGCTTTTCTGTATCGTGGGACTTAGCAGGCCACCAAGAGCTCCCCTGGCTGTTGTTCACACTAAGGAAGGAAAGAAGTGTGAAGCCTACAGTGGTGGCCAGCTGACAGTATCAAAGTTGCTACATAAGCAGAAGTTGCTGAAGAGTGAATGTCACTCCAGTTTATTTCCCACAGCCAACGCTGCTGTGAATATCCTTGTTGTGGGTTGCTGGGCTGTTTCTCCTCGTGGTTAGGTCTGTATTTGTACCGGTCTGGATTCCAACAATCGGCTTATAGCCTGCACAGTGTTGCATCACAGCACTGCCTGGGAGACGGCTGGGAGTTGAACCCTGTTGTCCAACGGGGGGACGGGGACGACGACAACGACATGCCTGTGTGTGTGTGTGTGGTCTCTTGCATGCCGTGTCCCAGGGAGCTTGACCCAGCATACTAGTTTTGTACTTCCCCTGTGAATTTTTGAGCACAAGGCTTTCTGTAGGCAGGGGTCCAAGGGGTGCTAGGGTACTGCCGAGCCACTGTGCTCAGCTTGGCTTTGCTCTTTGCTGGGTGCAGAGTTTGACTGCATCTTGTGCCTCTTCCTGTCGCTCTTGTCCTTCCCCGCCCCCTTGCGATTGATGCCTCAGTGTCTCTGCCCCTACAGAAAAAGAAGACTACTACTATTGCAGTGGAGGTGAAGAAGTCCCAGCACAAGTATGTCATCGGCCCCAAGGGGAATTCCCTGCAGGAGATCTTGGAGAAGACTGGAGTCTCTGTCGAGATCCCACCCACCGACAGTAGCTCGGAGACGCTGATACTGCGAGGCGAGCCTGAAAAACTTGGGCAAGCATTGACTGAAGTCTATGCAAAGGTACTGACAAGATGGGCTAGGCCTCCTTTGAAGGTCCCGCGAAGATACATTTGTGAGCACTGACAGGTGTAGCGGGGGTGGTCTCTCTTGGGCCATTAGAGGTGCAGCTTAGAAGTCAATACCGGAGGTGCAGCATGGGAATTGGAACTGAATTGTTGTGAAGGCCTCTCCCAGTTTGTCCATCAAACAGCTTCTCTGTTTTTCTGTCTCTCAGGCCAACAGTTTTACCGTCTCCTCGGTCTCTGCCCCCTCTTGGCTTCATCGTTTCATTATTGGAAAGAAAGGACAGAACCTGGCCAAAATAACTCAGCAGATGCCAAAGGTATGGATGAGCTGGTTAGCTTAGCACCCCCGGCGTAGAAAAAGGTTTAGTCCAGATCACTCGTCACGGAAGAGAGAGGTGTCTTCTAGCGTGGGTAAACCCAGGGGGAAATGACACAGATCTTTGCTGTTCAAGGGAACCCTCTCTTTTACTGCTGCAAACACTGCTCCTCCTATGTTATTGTCATGGGTTGAGCCCTTCCGAGGAAGCTTTATGTGGTGCTGTTTTGAGAACTGATGTAGTAGGATACCTGGAAATGGCGAGTGCAGCGAGGCTTCTCCCTGGTGAGTTAGACGGTATCTAGATAAAGGCTAGATGAGTAAACTTCTCCAAAGCCCTTGCAGAAACTGGGACAGCACCAGAGCCTTGGGCTCTAGGCACTGCCATATGGCCGAAATCGTTAAGTTACTGACTTGTAAAATTGTGGGGATTTTGTTTGGGCTTTTTGGGAAGGAGCGCATCTCTTAGTGGCAGGGATGGATGGTGTAGGCCTGACCAAGAGCATTGGCCTGGCTTGGATCTTGGCAAATTCTTAAGAGATTCATTGTCTTTCACCTCAAGGTTCACATCAAATTCACTGGAGGAGAGGATAACATCACTTTGGAAGGACCTACAGAAGATGTGCATGTGGCTCAGGAACAGATTGAAGCCATGGTCAAGGAACTGGTGAGCTGGAGTTACTAGTTCCGGTAAGAAACTGGGGGAAGAAGGGGCAACAGAGCAGAGGGCCCCTGCTTAGGGCCAGAAAAAATTAGAACTTGGTTTTTGGCAATTGTTCATTGAAACACATACTTTGTGTGCTAAAGCAAACTGTCAGCATTCCTAGAGTTGTATGTAACATGCTGCCTGTGTGGCTGAGGGCTGCCCAGCAAGTGTGATGTGTGTGAGAGACACAGTTTAACTGTGAAGTGAGTGGGGAGTCCCGATCTGCGTTTCCGTGTTCCCTGCGAGGGGGCCGGCCAGAGACGGACGAAGCGATTGAAAAGTCAACGTATGAAGTGGTGGAATGCACTATTAGATACTAGAATGGGGAACTGTGGACCAAACACTAGAACGAATATCATTTGGGAAAAGCACAAACGCGAGGCCCCAGGTCAGTAAAGGGGAGTCAGAGGTCTTGGGAATACAGCCTATTAAACCCTGTTCCACAGGCAGTAACGTAACATTTGAGAACTGAACGGCAAGTCAGGAAGATCCTTTCTTGCTGTGGCAGGCTGCTTGTGTAAGGCTTTTATTGTCTGCCGAGGCTGCTGGAGTAAATGAAGAGAACCAGTCCTTTGGGCGGGAGCACTGATTCAAGGCACTTTGTAAAGCGTTCCCCAAAGCAAGGGCAACCAAGTCACGCCTCGTCCTGGCTTTGTGGCTTTAGCAGTGCTTCCTGGCTCTTATTGTTGCAGGTGCTGTTTTCCTGCCTGAAGCCCCGGGGCTCCTGGGTAGCCACCACCCCCCAGCCTGCAGCTGATGTCCTCAATAAAATGATCTTTCCTCTCTTCTGACTACGTCTGCCATGTGATAATTGGGGACTGGGCAGATATTGTTTGCTGGTGCGTCCTAGGGGAGGACTTTGGGATCATCCCTTGGCCCAGACTCCTTGCCAGTGGGCATCACGGCTGAGCTTTAGGACTCACAGCACAGTCACACAGGGAGGTGGGGGCCGGATGGCACCTCTGGAGGTGTCACTGTCCCCTCAGCTCCTGCTCGGATTCTGGCTAAGACACAGCCTGTGCTCAGGCTCGATGGATGCTCCACTGGGGAGCAGCGCCATTAGCTCAGAGCCGGGACAACACACAGGCAGACACGGTGCCGCCGCTGACCATCACCTGCAGCTTGCTGTCCCCTGCGGCCGTCATCCCTGCACACTGACTGCCGGGCAGTTTCTCCAGACGCCCACGCTCAGGGCAACGGTATAAAGCAAACTGCCATGCTGGCCACTACAAATACGTCGGCTCGCCCAAAAAGCTTTTCCAGCAGCTCCAACAGCAGCCGGACTGCTGAGGCTTTTGTGCGTCCCAGTGTGATACGGGAGACGCCCGCACCCTGATGGAGGACGAAGGATGAGCACTCTCACCATCAACCAGCTAACTGTTGCTCATAGGCTGCTGTGGTTCAAGCGGGGCCGCCAGCTGTGCAACACACAGCTGCTCCCTCCCTCCCTCCCTCCCCAGGGGGATGGCAGGGGGAACTGGGAGGCTCAAAGGGAGAAAACTCGTAGGCTGAGACCAAGGCTTTGATGTGTGCAGGGGAACGTGCTGGTGCAGTTTGTGTTTGAAAACTGCGGGGACATCTTTGGGGAGGAGGTGGCCGGCCTCTCCCCTCCATCAGCCGAGGAGGTGCCAGCACCTGTGGACAGGTGCACAGGTATGAGGAGGGGCTGAGGGTTTTCAAAATCTGGGGCTTCTGGTCCAATTCCTTATTGTGCTGCTGGTGGATTTTGGTTTAGGTGTTGTCCACTTCCACGAGGTCACTTTGCTGCACGTGCTTTTGTGTTCCACGGGTGCGTTTGGAAGATCAAAGGAGCCGTGCAGGTGAAGCAAACGCAGAGCCCCAGGCAAAAGACTTCTTGCACACAGCACCCTCTCTGTTCATCCTCTACAAAGAAGCAGGGGCAGGTATGGTGGTGAAATCAGAAATAGTAGAGGGATGTCAGGCCAACAAACACTGACACGTTTCTCATGTATGACAGTAGTTTCTGATAGGTCCAAGCAGCTGCTGTGCCTCCTCCTGTCATTAGATCCCTTGTCTGTTTGACTTTTCCCACCCTGTAATGATAGAGAAGAAAAAACAGAAAGGTTGTTTCTCAGATGCATTGGGAATGTGCTTAATCAATCTAAATACTTACAAGAAGTCAAATACAAAATCGCAGATTTAAAAATAAAAGGCTCACGCCCCAGAATGGGATAATGCTGCCCAAGGGATAACGGCAGAACCGTGTCCCAGGAAGGCAGAAGAAAGCCCAGCAGAACGAAGCTGGCAAGGGTCTGTCCTACCCTCCAAGACCCCTCCAGTTTGTGGTGCCCCAGCCCGCGAGAAGGGGCAGCCCATCATCCCAATTCATCAGAGCTCCTGAAGCCTATCTTACGACGGTGCAAAATGTGGATAATGCAAAGCAACCAAAGGGATCTTATTTGAGGAGCTAAGGTAGCAATTTGGAAAACGGTAGCTTACTGCTCCAGGTGTCTTGCCACCTGTCAACTTCAACCTTTCCGGTTCAGGCGCTTGTACCTTTGCTTCCAACCACCCCCGAGAGCACAGCAGACTCCTCGGTAGACCCGGAACAGCTGATGAGCCTTTCAGAGGAAAGAAGGTAAAATGAGCTCCCTTTGTTTAAAATGAGAACTGATTCCAGTTGATCGTGGTTTTACCTCTCTAATAACACTGTGGAATATCAAGGTTTGCAGGGTCTTTCGTTTCAGGAAAATGAAAAGCAAAGAAACAGAAAGGGAAAACAGGTCTCTGGAGAAGAGGCTGAAAGCACACCAGAAGAGAAAAGGAGAGAAGAAAAGCTTTTCGAGATCAACCGCTGAAAAAATTCAGGAAGGTCAAGAAGCCCTTCCTGACCTTCCTGAAGAAGGTGTGTACCAGACACTGCTGTCCATCTTTCAAAACTCTCAACACTGCACTAAGGGCATGAACTATTTTTAGCGTGCACAAAGATGGCCCCAGATAGGAAGCAGACACCTGCCTTTTGGAAAAAAATGCGTGTCAGCAGGAAACTGCCATTCCCAGCGTTGCAGGTTTGGTTTTGCACTTATGGAAGTACTGTTTGCTCAAGGGTAAGCAGACACCTCGCCACAAGAGCCTCAATCCTTAGCTATTTACCTAGCTACCGAAATAAAGAGGCAAAGTAAGTCCCGCTGTTTTGTCCATGTTAGCAATCCTCACGCTGCCCTGTATCATCTGAATCCCAAATATGCAGCAACGTTGTTCCAGGTCACTACATACGCTTTAGATGCTGGCACTTTTTAAAAAGGCCGCGGCTCACCTGAGGTAATTTGGGGGCGGGTCGTGGTGTTTGTGGTGGTGGTGTGTGTATTGGGATGGACACTTTTTAGTTTCTTACTTCTTCTTCCCTTACCAGTAAACAGAGGTCTATTTCTCAAGATCTTGAGAAATGTCCTGAAAATAAGTTTTCATGACTTTTTTGTATATAGATGAATACTCTTTTAACGTACACTATTTCACTGGTGCTAGAAGTACTATATTCCACTTCACATGGCTTGTTTCAGTGACAGCCTTGTACCGCAAATTCATATCGTGTACCCCCTTTTTCCTGGGATCCACAAGTTGCGATGCCTGCAGTTTGTAGTCCCTGCATGCACAGGCTATCTGCCCTGGCTGAAACCTGACAGGATAACAAACGGTGATTGCTTCAGGCAGCTTCCCTATGCAGATGTCCCAGGAACCCCTTTGGAAGAGTAACCCAGAGAGGGTGCTTCAGGGAAGCCGCAGGCATGTCCAAAGCGCAGAACTAATGAGCAGGACATGCACGGGAGAGTCTGTGTTTAGTAGCCACCTTATAGCTTGAAGTGAGCGATTCTTATTTGCTTTCCAAATCCATTTTCCTCCTGCCTAACCCAATTGGAAGAGTGAGTTCCACCGCATTTTTTTGTGATGTACTGAATGTATTCTTTTTAAAATCAGGTGCCACCTTCTTGGCTTTGCTTCACGCTTTGTGCTGTCCCCTTTTTCTATGTACAAGAAACTGCACTGAAGACAGAGCGTTGATGGTTCTATTCAGCTGCAGGGGAACTGCCATGGAGGCTGTAAGAGAGGGGCAGGGCCGGGCGCAGGCCGGGGGGTTTATCCGTTCTGAGCCCCTCGACCCCTGCTGTGCATATCTGACAGCCCTGCCTCGCTCACAGCCGCTGTCCCAGAGGGAACAAAGCCCAGGAGAGAAAGTTCTCTGTCGGCTCAGGGGAAGCACACATGCATGGGTGCAGCACGCTCGTGTTGCAGCCAAAGTGATAAACCAGCCTTGCTTAGCACAGCTCTCCGTGCAAAAACCTCCGTGGCTGCAAGGATCTCAAGCCTCAACTCTGAGCGCTCGATGGAGCTCCCTCCCAGCCAGTCGAGATTCCCGACCGTCCTGACGTGGCGCTTTCCCTCCCAGCAGCGCCCATGCCCATTGAGTGCCTTTCGCTTGCAGCCGGCTGTAATGCCGGCATCACCCCTGCACTCCAGTTTTTGGCCTCTCTGAGTGTTGCTCACTAGAATAGCCCCAAGAGTGACACCCCCCCCCGCCCCGTGCCGGCTGCCCCCATTGTGTCCATAGGGATAGCGGTTTGCCTGCGGGCATGGTGGGATGGTGTTTCTTCCAGGAACCACATGGATGGCAGGGTGAGCCCGGGGGGGGCTTGCGCCGCCCGGGCTCAAAGCTGGGGAGGCGGATTCCCCGCTCGCAGGGACTGGGGGCGAGGGGAAGTGTTTTAGGGACGGACTGTGGGGGCCGGAGGGAGGGATTTGAGGGACGGACGCCGAGGAAGGCCTCCTGCCTGCAGAGATGGCTCTGGCCCAGGGCAGGGCCCTTCTCTGGATGCCACGGGGTCGATTGCAAAGGACCAGGCTGCCCCATGCAGGGAGCAGGTGCGTGCCGGGGCTGCCAGGGGGCCCTGCCTGGCTGTTCCCAGCCCAGCCCCGGCTGGGGCCAGCCCTGCGCTGCAGCCCTGGGGCCGAGGCGCAAGGAGCCGCGCATTGCTGAGGGTGCTGCACCCTGCCGGGCCCCGCCGCCAGCTGCCGGCTGCCCTGGGCTGCCCCTCGCTCTCCCCAGCTCTGCCTGCTGCCAGTGCCGGGGGCACCGCCACGGGGCTTGCCCCCTGCCCACAGCTGCCCTGACCCACGTCTGCAGCTGCACGTGGTGCCCACATCGCACAGCTGGGGCGGGGGTGGCAGGTCTCTCTGGTGGCAGCCTGGGACTGGGGGCAAAGCCAAGCCCATTCCTCGCTTGTGATCTTTGTCCCCAGGGAGAGCCAGTGCAGACGTGTGCTGCGCTGGAGAGTGTCGCGCAGGGAGGTGACGGCCGACTGCAGAGCAGCACTGAGACCTGCGTGACAGCAACGGCAGCCAGTGGCCGCAGAGCAGCCCAGGGGAGCTGGTTCCCTCGACGGGCCCCAAAGCAGCCTTCCTCAGCCCCTGCTTTTGGTGACGTGTGGAGCAGCGCAGGGATGTCTCTCAGGCTTCCAGGCCTGAGGAGGCTTTCCTCCTCAGGGGCACTGTTAGAAATCCCGCTCCCAGGATTAAAGCACCCCTCCCACCATGGATCCGAGGCTGTGTATCCAGCCCCCTGGAGCTGGGTACAGGTGCCCTGAGGGGTCTCTCTGGGAGGATGGGGCCACCTGCCTGGTGGCTCTGACACAGAAATGATGAGCTCAAGCCCTGTGACTGTGGCCGGCCGGTTCAAAGCCTCCGAGTGCCTCAGTCTTTCTGCCCAGGAGCGTTTATCCCAGGCACTGTTTCAGGGTGTGAAGATGGGTGCCGGTGATGTTCTGGTGCCTCCACATGGCTCCCACTTCAAGGTTACGATGCCTGAGGTCAGCGTCCCCCTGAAGGCCCTGACAGAGATCTCCAGGGACTTTGTGTTCCATTTTGTGTTGCCTTAGGGCTACAGCGTGCTGGGGTTTGGGGGCGACAAGGTTATGGTATGCCAGAGGTTAAGCGAGTGAAGCGTTAAAGCGTGTTATTGTTATGGACAGAATCTGGGTTTGTTGGCTCTGTATTCCTGGGGTTATGGTAGTGTGATCTTATTATGTGTTCTTTGTGTGGTTTTGGTTTGGTTTTTTTATGTGGAGAGTGCCTTTTTTCATGTTTTTGCCCTTTGCAGGGTTTGGATGGGGGCCTTTGGTTTGTATACAATGTTTCTTCTGGTTGTTTTTCTGCTGTCTGCTGTCCGGCGGTGTTTTTTCTGTCTTGTCGACCAGTAATGATGGTTTCTATATCTCCTGCAGGTCAGGCAGTGTTACTTCTGATGTGGTCTGACTCATTTCTGGTGAGTTGGTAGGTAGGTATGGAGGACTTGTGGTCCCTCCATGGAGAATGACTGCTAGAGGACTAAGAGGCAGATCTGTGGAGGGGTGAGAGGACTGCTGGCCCACAAGTAGTGACTGTCAGAGGACTACGTGTACTTGAATTTATGCGGGCTTCCAAATTCATGGTTGTTTATCCTGCCTTGAGGAATAGCCATGGGAAGTCACCAGCCATGCAGAAGAAGAAGATTCCCAAGCCTGTGTGGCTTTCTGGTTTTGCTTTCGAGTAAGAAAGTCTTGTCTCTCCGTGAGTACAACTAAACCGGTCAGTTTTGTTCACCACAGAAATCAGGGAGCAGAATTTTTGTGCTGTGCCTCACATGGCTGCCAGGGCATGGTGAGAAGCAGCAAGAGAATTCCTGCCTGGCACCTTCTCCAGGGGAGCAGTGCTGCACTTTCACCGGGTGAGCTCTGGTTCTGCATGAGTGCATAAGTTTTTGGTCAATTTCCTCACCACAGAAAGCAGGGAGCAGAACTTTTGTGCTTCTCCCCACATGGTTGCAAGGGCAGGGTGAGAAACAGCAAGAGAACTCCTTCCTTGCACCTTCTCTGTAGGACAAGGCCTCAAGGGCAAGAGTCCAAGTACTGATAGCCTGATGAATAGAGACTTGTTAGAACTTGTAGGGCACAAGCCCTGGGAGCAAAGGAACAAGCTAACTGCAGACCCCTGAGCCGTCACAGTTGAGGAGGCAACCAGACGGACAGAGAAACAAGTAGCCAGATAAGGGAACAGATGGCGCCAATATGTAATTAAGAAAGCCGCGTAGAAAGAAACTCCCTAACCTTGGAATAAAAATTATTGCTAGGTCAAGATAAACTAGTAAGTACCTATTGTTCTAACGGTGTGCCTTAAATATTAACCAATCGGTGTTTCTTACGCTTAAGATTTAACCAATCAGGGTGTAATATGTAGAAGGTAGAAACATATATAATTGTAAGAAAATCACTAATAAAGGGACAACTTGCTTGCATCAAGCTGCGTCCCGTCTCTTCATTCGCCGCACTTCTCCAGGGGAGCAGTGTTGCGCTTTTACTTTTCCAAGGTGACTTCTTGGGTCTGTGTAATATTGCAAATGTGCCGTGTCAATTTTGCTCACCACAGAAATCAGGGAGCAGAACTTTTGTGCTGTGCCTCACACGTCTGCCAGGGCAGGTTGAGAAGCAGCCGGAGAATTCCTTTCTGGCACCTTCTCCAGGGGAATTTCCCATTTCCCAAGAGACTGCTGGTGCCGGCTGCAAGGGCGCTCCCAGATAAAGGGTGGTCTTGTGTGATGTTGGGGTTGGAATTGGTGATGTCTCCTTTCCTTAGTCTCGTTAAGGCTTTGCAGTGACAATTTGGTGCTTCGCTCCTATTGCTCTTTTGTCATATCGCTCACAATAGCTACTGCTGTTTCCTTTTATCATATTGCATGCTATTTTCCTGTATTATAATACAAGAAACTACCTTGGATATGTTTCAATGATTGATATATTTGATCGATTTGATGTGGAGTTCATCTTTGCTGGGTATCCAGTCAGTCAGCAAGACATAATTTGGTGTAGTGGGCAGCATATGAAGCAAAAATGTCTTTATTTAGGAAAAAAAAGGTTCCTCGACTTGCTGTTGTCAGGTGGGAACCATTGCCTTATGGTGTTTGGGCCAGAGTGGTCTGGTGGTGCTGGGCAGTTGGGCCATGCCAGGGACAGAGGGACGGGAGTAGGGGAGGGGGCGGGGGAAGGGGTTTAGGGACGGACGGGTGGGAATTGATGAAGGATTTTAGGGATGGACCGGGGTGGGCGGGGGTGTTTGTGGGTATGGGGGTGGTGGTGGTAGGGGTGTGTGTGTGCCCCACCCCGCAGCTCCCCTCGGCTGCTTCCTCCTCACCAGCACCTGCTCAGCACCCCAGAGGGGCTTCCCGGAGAGTTCCCGGAGAGCCGGGGAAGGGGCTGTCCTGCACCGCCCCTCCAGACGGGGGCCACGCAGGCAGACCCCCGAGCCCCGCCGAGGGAGGGCAGCGCCGCTGGCCGCCCCCCTCCCGCCGCGTCTCCTCACCTTTGCCCCGCGCCTCGCGCAGCCAGCAACCCCGACCGCCGCTCCCACGCGCGCACAGCTGGCGGGAAGAGGCGGGCCCCTCGGCCTCGTGCCCAGCACAGGCTTCGCTGCAGGCCTACGAGAGGTAAAGCCGGTCCCGGGGCACCATCTTGGTGAAGAGGAGAGAAGTGCGTGACCTGCCAACACAGGTGTGGCCCCGCCCCCATGTGCCCTTTGGTCGGTTGCTATGGGAACGAGTCGGGCTCTTCCCCTAGCAACCGGCTGACAAAGGGCACACAGGGGAGGGACCACCCGTATGTTGGGAGGTCACACACATCTCTCTTCTTGACCACGATGACGGCAGGCCCCTCGGCCTCGTGCCCAGCATAGGCTTAGCTGCGGGCCTACTAGAGGTAAGGCCGGTCCCGGGGCACGCGGTGGCACTGGCCGCGCAGGGCGGGCGGTGGGGGTTGGGGGTATAGCCTCAGCTATAGCGGGAGGAGGGTGCGGGCCCGTCTCTGCGGCCGGGCGGGTTGCGCTGCCTCCAACAAGACAGCGGCAGCAGAGAGACGGGCTCCGCAAGCGGGATGTCCAGCGAGCACCCGACTGCACTCCGTGGTCTCGGCCTTTCCCATTGGCGTGGTGTGGCCCACGTGCCGCCAGGGCAACCCTCCGCAGCGAGCGGGGGTGCGGGGGCTGCGCGGAGGGGCTCGGCCCACCGGCCTCCTGCACCCGCCCAACCTGCCGGCCTCCCCAGCCGCTCCCCCACGCAGTGGCCGCCCCGCACTGCGCCGGCAACGGGGAGCGCTCCGGCGGCACCCAGGGCACGGACAAAATCCCTGAGTCACGTCGCGCTCCCCCTGTCTGTGGCGGCTGCCCCGCGGGTTGGTGGGAGGGCCGGGGCCACCCCCGAGGGGACAGGGCTGCGGGGGGCGGTCGCCCAGTCGCCTCCCCGCCGCTCTCCGGTAACAATGGTAACTTTTTCTTTGGTAGGATAAGGGCAGTTGCTCTCGGTCAGGTAGCTAGTCTTTTTTTCCCAATGCACATTAAGCTGCTTCTGAAGAGGGTACGGCCTATTGGAAGAGAGATCTGTAACCCTGGATTTTACAGCTGTTATCAGAGTGCAGAGCCATCCCAGATAAGCCCCCCTGTGCGGTTCACACCTTGTCAAAGAAAATCAAGATGTGCTATTGGTTACAGTATTTCCGCTGATACTGCCTTTCCCAAAACATACTCTTCCCTTTGCATATAGAAGCATGTTAAGCTGATACAAGTGCACTTAGGATTGTGCTGCTGCGGGGATTCAGGTCATTCACCCAGGCCGCTACCAGTCAGGTGGTTAGAGCAGTCAGCAGCTGCACTGAGACGAGTCTAACATGTTCAAACTGAATGCGAGCGTATGGCTGAAAAAGTTCATTCGCCGTGGCTGTGAGGGTATCTGACAATTTGATCTGTGGGTTTCTGCAAAATACCCACTTCATGTGAAAGCATTGTTTCTCTTAAAAAAAAAAAAAGAAAAGTACTAAACTATGGTTCACATTTGTTTTGTGTTCAAGAATGCTACAGAAGAAAATCCTCAGGCCTATACTGTGCAGAGCTTATCAAATGAACCTTACAGCAGGAGAGCAAGAGCCTGGCAGGTGTCCTCGTGGCTGTTTTGAAGCTGACAAGCAGTAAAGGCAGGATCTGGAAACTGCCTTTGCACTTCCCTTGCGGCCAGAAAGAGAGAAGTTGCAGATCCGTTGGTCCCATCCTTAGCAGGAGTGGGCACCCAGGCACGGCCTGAGCAGACACTGTAACAAGAAATACAAGCCTTTTAGCCCCTGTGGATCAAGCACAAGAGCAGCCTTCTTTCTGCAGCATTACCCTTAGGGAAATGCTGTGACATCCTTGACAAAGACATGCACTGCTGCAGAAAGTCCGGGGCTTTTCTGAAGTGGGCTGGGAAAGGCATGTTCACCCAGCATGTAAGGAGTCTCACTTGTCCAAGAGCATGTCACTGAGAGGCCCAGAGCCTGTAAAACTTTTGCAACACGGGTCTGTGCAAGAAGTAGGGAGGTGTTCTTTGTATTAAAATATGAAAACAGATAAAGTAGAGACAGGAAAGTAAAACCCAGCTGCAGGATTAGGCCTCTCTTCCTAATGTTCCTAACCTTGAGAGAAGAAACTGTTGGGCTGCATGATGTACTGTAGTGGGCTTTGCAGGTAGTTTTTTTGTTTGGGTGATTGTTTTTCGGGGGGGGGGGGGGGGGGGGGGGCGCGTTCTAGAAGCAGTTCCAGCAGAGTCTGCTACCAGGAGGCTGTGGTATTTACTGTGGGCTGTGAGACTGTATGTGGAGCGGAAGGGAAGGTCACGCTCGGTAGAGCCTGTTGTGGGAGGGATTGCAGAGGAGCTGGAGACACCAGGAGCTGCTCTCTGGGCCCCAGGTGCTCATGCTCGGTTGGTAATCAAGGCGTAAGTTTTTCAGGAAGAGGCAGCATCCTGGGCTCTTTTTTGTTTTCTCTCCAGGGTTCCACAAGGGTCTTGCACTGCCTATGTGTACCTTGGGAGACTGGTTTTAAAACTGCACGCCATTAATACTTGATAGATTAATGAGAGTATGCTTTAACAGCTTGGGGTGTCCCCCTTTCCAAGAGGCTTCTTAGGTTGCACATCCTCTGCCTTCTTAACGAGGAGCTCTGGTTTTGATGCCCGCTGTGCTATGAGGAAAAATCCCCCCTGAGTTTCTGTGTGGTTCAGCAAGAGAACAGGGCAGCAGACTGGCCCTGTAGGCGCTTCTCAAGAGGCCGGCTGGAAAAGTGCTCAGTAAACACGTCTTTTGCCTTCCTGGAGTGACTTGTGTGCATCTTGAATGGTGCTGGTAATAGTGTTGCCTCCTCTGTCTCTTCCAGTGGCATACCCAGATTGTGTGTGTGCGTGGGAGGTCGACGATGAGCTCGGTGGCACTTTTGACCCAGGAGAGCTTTGCCGAACACCGCAGTGGCTTGACGCAGCAGCAGGTGAAAGGTGAGAAGACACAGCTGAGTTCCTGTGATGTGCCTCTAAATAGAAACTGCGCAGGCAAGGTTCCTTGCTGTTAGCCAAGCTCGCTCCATGCCTCCGGCTCCCCCTAAGTGTCCAGGCACGGCGTTCGCCATTCCTAGGCTGGCGGCCTGCCAGACTCTGGCTTTCCACCCACAGGAGCACATCGGTGGTGCTGCACAGTGCAGGGCCAGGCGGAGGCAAGCCTCAGATCTTCACAGAGCTCTGGCTAGCAACGCTGTCAGCCGTGGGGCAGGGCATGTGCAAGCATGGGTCATTGGGCTGCAAGAGAGCCTCGTGGGATCAGTGTGCTGGATTGTCACTTCCTCCTTTGCTCAGCCAGGTGTTGGGGAAAGTCATTATAACCGTATTGACTGACTCACTGATGGGTCTCGGCACCCATTCTCCAGCTGCGAGCTGGCCCGCTTGGCACAGCCCAGTGCACAGCTGAGTCGAACATAAGCTACAGGCTTTCCCTGGACTCTGCCCCAACTAGAGTGCTTCTGCTTCTCTCTGCCTTCTTCCTGGGCATGTGTCTGTCTTGTCCCCTTCTGACCTACAGCCTTGCTGTGTCCCTTTGATTTCTTTCTGCTTGGCCTGTTGTCCCCTGATGAAGCTCCTCCTCTCAACAAAGTTGGCGATAATGTGCTTGTTTGCTGCCACCATTCACTTGCACGGTTGCTTCCTGCATCCATGGCGGCACCTACTGCAGTCTGTGCTGTGCTGAGCTCAGCTGTGCTCCCGACTCGGCTGCTCTCCACAAGCATAACTGTAGCAGGATGAATAGTAGTGCACAAGTCCTTTGTTGTCCCTCTTTGATGATGCCTCAATAGAGTTGCACTGCCTATGAATGGGGGCGTTTCTGTGGGGAGAGCATCTCATTTGCCTTGTTTGCTTCACCGCAGTAACAGCTTTAAACTCTGAAGAAGAGAAGGATCCTCCCACCTACGAGGAAGCCTTCCCTGCGCTCCCTGAGAAAGCACCATGTTTGGAAGCTGCCCGGGAACCTGCTGGGCCCTGGAGCAAAATCCGGCCAATAAAGGCTTCTGTCATCACTCAGGTTGGTGGGAGTGGGTGTCTTATCTCCCTCCTTTTCATCCCTCCAAAAAGTAGGTGAAGTGAAGCTTTCCCTGGAGTATGAAATCCCTTAGTGTGTCAGAGTAACTGCCTCTTTGCTGTCCTTTGCCCTGGGGCACAAGGAAGACTGCAGCTGAATGCTAGGACTGCTCTGGAGGGGGAGGGATGTGTTGAAAAACTGCCCAGAAGAAGCTCTGCATCCCTGTTGCACAGATAGCTGGAACAGGCCTGAAGGGAGGATTGCAGAGGGAGGCACTGACAATCCAAAGCACACTGACACCTTGCTGTGCCCTGCTTGTGTCTGTCCCGTGGCTGAGCAGGTGTTCCATGTGCCACTGGAGGAGAGGAAATACAAGGGCATGAATCAGTTTGGAGAAGGCGAGCAGGCCAAGATCTGCCTTGACATCATGCGGAAGACGGGAGCTCACCTGGAGCTGTCTCTCGCAAAGGACCAGGGCCTTTCGATCGTGGTCTCTGGCAAGGCGGAAGCAGTCACGAAGGCTCGGAAGCAGATTGTCGCTCGACTGCAGACTCAGGTGAGGGCATCTAACTGTTTCTGCCTTCGTCTTTGCTCTTCCCCAAGACTCGCAAATGCTTTGAGACCCTTGGGCCCGTGTGCTTGTAAGCCAAAGAGGTATGACTAACTCAGCTTTGCTGTACGTTTTCAAAGCACCCAACTGGCAATTTGGAATGGGAATGAGGCTTAAAATAGGGTTCCAAGGTAATTACAGGCCGTGGTGTTGCATGAAGCGTGGAGTCTGCGATCTCTGGAACATTTGAGTTGCAACCAGTGACTTTGTGCTGAGGTGCTGGTGCTGGAGGGGGTGCAGGAGCCTCACACACAAAGCTAGTAGTGTGTGAGAACGGGACTGTGCTTTTCCTGAAGTCCTTCAGAGGAGAACGTGGAAGGCTGGGAGAAAGAGAAGTAGAGGAAAGGAAGTCCTGCCAAAAGCCAAAAGCTTCGGGTCAGGGTTCTGCATTGTGTAACTCAAGGCACACTGGTAAGGAGCCACAACCCTGTTGTTTCGGTTGCTTCAGTCCTCTAGGTTTTGATCTCTTACCTTAAGGTTCTTGAGCTCATAGTCAAGGTGGTAGCTCTTGTTAGGATGTATCGCAGCCAGGTGTTGCAGTGTGTTTTAAAGCATAATGCCAAAGGTAGGTAATGCAATGTTAATACCATGTCTGCTTAGCGCTGTTCAGCCCCTGTGTCATACCCTGCCAGAGGAAAGAGAAAGGAACGAAACCCTACATCCACAATGTGCATCTGAAAAAACAGTTCAGGTCGTGCCGCCACAGACCCGTGAGCCACTGTTCTCAAATATACCTCCTTCTGCCCTGGCCCCAGGTCTGGAAGGTGTGTCTGTATTCCAGCTTCTCTTGGGCTTGGCTAGCTTCAGGAAAGGAACACAGAGCTGAAAAGTCACACCGAGTGATCTTTTCTTCATCTTTTATTTTTCCATTATAGCTTGAATGTTCATTGTCTGATTGCTGTTAGTGGTTGCCTAATCACAGGGATCAGGAGCACGATAGCAGTCATCAGCTACCAGACCTGTAAAAACTCAGTGAGAAGGGAAGAAGTCAGGAAGCCCTTGTATAGAGCAGCCCTTTAATGGTAGATTGAGAAGGACCCTTTTTGCATGTGGGGCCTTCTAGAAGCAGTCCCAGGAGCAGCATGTGCTACACTTGAAGACGCCTTAGCACTTAAGTAGCGGTAAGCATCTGCTAGCTGCCTGCCTCCTGCAGTAGGTTTCTGGTGTTGAATTTCTCTTTCCTAGGAGTCATACTGTATGTCTTGTTCTCTGTAGCCTTGGCAGCAGATGCCAGAGTTCAGATAAACTCCAGCTGTGCGCTGCCATCTCAGTTGTTGCCTGGTGTCTTACACTGGAGGAGAGGCACCTCCTCGTCTGTGTCGGAAGGCCTTTGCTAATTCAGAGTACTGCTCCTGTGCAAACAGAAGGGTTTTGAGGGAAAGGTGGGCTTTATACTCCTGGCATAGAGGCACTGTAGATCAGCTGGTACAGTGTCAGCCCTCGGACAGAATGTGCTGGGAAGGCGTTGTGTTTGCTCTGAGGAGCAGTACCGCTGAGCAGCGTCTGCCTTGCTTTCCCTGGCTCTGTTCCTGTGGATCTGCCAGTGCAGGCAAGGCTTTTCACAGATGCTTGGTTCTTCTGCCGCAGGCTTCAGCGACAGTTGCCATCCCCAAGGAGCACCACCGTTTTGTCATTGGAAAGAAGGGTGAGAGGCTGCAGGACCTGAAGCTCAAAACTGCAACCAAAATGCAGGTCCCCCGCCCAGATGACCCCAGCAACCAGATCAAGATCAGCGGCACTAAAGAAGGGATTGAGAAGGCCCGGCACGAGATCCTGCTTATCTCCGCTGAGCAGGTACCTCAGTACTGTGATCTCTCTCATGGCATTAGCTGGTCAGCCTTTTTGCTTCCCCACGGTATAGTCGGAGTTTGTAGCCACCGTGGCTACAGTCAGTGGCTAACGTTAGCCTGAACGGAGACGTATACTGTGCCACTCGCCGGCTGTATGAGCACCGCTGCCAGGTCCTGAAACTTCTTGTGCTGCGTTTTGTCCATCTCTGAAGCCCAAACAAGCATTTGATAGTTGAAGTGAAGCGTCTTAGGTGCCAGCTGGGATAAGGCAGGAGATCACAGGGGTGAATATCGTAAACAAGGAGCAGCAGCAGCAACCGTATTTGTAGATTGAAAGAGGTGGAGATCTACAAGCCCGCAAACTGAGAAGGTTGCTTGGGCCAGAGTGTCAGGCAGGACACCCCTGGGAACTTAGCTGTGCCTGGCAGAGACTGTAATACAGAGGGCAGTTCCCACCAAGGTCTGTTGTGGGCTCTTCCAGGATAAGCGTGCCGTGGAGCGGCTGGACGTGGAGAAAGTGTACCACCCTTTCATTGCTGGCCCTTACAACAAGCTGGTGAGGGAGCTCATGCAGGACACAGGGACGCGCATCAACATTCCTCCACCCAGTGTCAACAAGACCGAGATAGTCTTCACCGGAGAAAAGGAGCAACTAGCCCAGGCTGTGGCTCGCGTTAAGAAGATCTATGAGGAGAAGGTACGGATGGTCCATAAAGCTTCCCACCTTCCCCTGGCACCCGCTCCTAGGCACTCTTCCCTTCTTGTTCTACTTTTGTGCATCCCTCGGTTGCATCTGGCTCAGCAGCCCTTGCAGTACATGACCCCGAATCCTACCGTTTCCTCACTCGGCAGAGTGGGAGCTGGGCTGATACTATCCGGGAGGTGACAGATTTCTGGCTTTTCTGTATCGTGGGACTTAGCAGGCCACCAAGAGCTCCCCTGGCTGTTGTTCACACTAAGGAAGGAAAGAAGTGTGAAGCCTACAGTGGTGGCCAGCTGACAGTATCAAAGTTGCTACATAAGCAGAAGTTGCTGAAGAGTGAATGTCACTCCAGTTTATTTCCCACAGCCAACGCTGCTGTGAATATCCTTGTTGTGGGTTGCTGGGCTGTTTCTCCTCGTGGTTAGGTCTGTATTTGTACCGGTCTGGATTTCAACAATCGGCTTATAGCCTGCACAGTGTTGCATCACAGCACTGCCTGGGAGACGGCTGGGAGTTGAACCCTGTTGTCCAACGGGGGGACGGGGACGACGACAACGACATGCCTGTGTGTGTGTGTGTGGTCTCTTGCATGCCGTGTCCCAGGGAGCTTGACCCAGCATACTAGTTTTGTACTTCCCCTGTGAATTTTTGAGCACAAGGCTTTCTGTAGGCAGGGGTCCAAGGGGTGCTAGGGTACTGCCGAGCCACTGTGCTCAGCTTGGCTTTGCTCTTTGCTGGGTGCAGAGTTTGACTGCATCTTGTGCCTCTTCCTGTCGCTCTTGTCCTTCCCCGCCCCCTTGCGATTGATGCCTCAGTGTCTCTGCCCCTACAGAAAAAGAAGACTACTACTATTGCAGTGGAGGTGAAGAAGTCCCAGCACAAGTATGTCATCGGCCCCAAGGGGAATTCCCTGCAGGAGATCTTGGAGAAGACTGGAGTCTCTGTCGAGATCCCACCCACCGACAGTAGCTCGGAGACGCTGATACTGCGAGGCGAGCCTGAAAAACTTGGGCAAGCATTGGCTGAAGTCTATGCAAAGGTACTGACAAGATGGGCTAGGCCTCCTTTGAAGGTCCCGCGAAGATACATTTGTGAGCACTGACAGGTGTAGCGGGGGTGGTCTCTCTTGGGCCATTAGAGGTGCAGCTTAGAAGTCAATACCGGAGGTGCAGCATGGGAATTGGAACTGAATTGTTGTGAAGGCCTCTCCCAGTTTGTCCATCAAACAGCTTCTCTGTTTTTCTGTCTCTCAGGCCAACAGTTTTACCGTCTCCTCGGTCTCTGCCCCCTCTTGGCTTCATCGTTTCATTATTGGAAAGAAAGGACAGAACCTGGCCAAAATAACTCAGCAGATGCCAAAGGTATGGATGAGCTGGTTAGCTTAGCACCCCCGGCGTAGAAAAAGGTTTAGTCCAGATCACTCGTCACGGAAGAGAGAGGTGTCTTCTAGCGTGGGTAAACCCAGGGGGAAATGACACAGATCTTTGCTGTTCAAGGGAACCCTCTCTTTTACTGCTGCAAACACTGCTCCTCCTATGTTATTGTCATGGGTTGAGCCCTTCCGAGGAAGCTTTATGTGGTGCTGTTTTGAGAACTGATGTAGTAGGATACCTGGAAATGGCGAGTGCAGCGAGGCTTCTCCCTGGTGAGTTAGACGGTATCTAGATAAAGGCTAGATGAGTAAACTTCTCCAAAGCCCTTGCAGAAACTGGGACAGCACCAGAGCCTTGGGCTCTAGGCACTGCCATATGGCCGAAATCGTTAAGTTACTGACTTGTAAAATTGTGGGGATTTTGTTTGGGCTTTTTGGGAAGGAGCGCATCTCTTAGTGGCAGGGATGGATGGTGTAGGCCTGACCAAGAGCATTGGCCTGGCTTGGATCTTGGCAAATTCTTAAGAGATTCATTGTCTTTCACCTCAAGGTTCACATCAAATTCACTGGAGGAGAGGATAACATCACTTTGGAAGGACCTACAGAAGATGTGCATGTGGCTCAGGAACAGATTGAAGCCATGGTCAAGGAACTGGTGAGCTGGAGTTACTAGTTCCGGTAAGAAACTGGGGGAAGAAGGGGCAACAGAGCAGAGGGCCCCTGCTTAGGGCCAGAAAAAATTAGAACTTGGTTTTTGGCAATTGTTCATTGAAACACGTACTTTGTGTGCTAACGCAAACTGTCAGCATTCCTAGAGTTGTATGTAACATGCTGCCTGTGTGGCTGAGGGCTGCCCAGCAAGTGTGATGTGTGTGAGAGACACAGTTTAACTGTGAAGTGAGTGGGGAGTCCCGATCTGCGTTTCCGTGTTCCCTGCGAGGGGGCCGGCCAGAGACGGACGAAGCGATTGAAAAGTCAACGTATGAAGTGGTGGAATGCACTATTAGATACTAGAATGGGGAACTGTGGACCAAACACTAGAACGAATATCATTTGGGAAAAGCACAAACGCGAGGCCCCAGGTCAGTAAAGGGGAGTCAGAGGTCTTGGGAATACAGCCTATTAAACCCTGTTCCACAGGCAGTAACGTAACATTTGAGAACTGAACGGCAAGTCAGGAAGATCCTTTCTTGCTGTGGCAGGCTGCTTGTGTAAGGCTTTTATTGTCTGCCGAGGCTGCTGGAGTAAATGAAGAGAACCAGTCCTTTGGGCGGGAGCACTGATTCAAGGCACTTTGTAAAGCGTTCCCCAAAGCAAGGGCAACCAAGTCACGCCTCGTCCTGGCTTTGTGGCTTTAGCAGTGCTTCCTGGCTCTTATTGTTGCAGGTGCTGTTTTCCTGCCTGAAGCCCCGGGGCTCCTGGGTAGCCACCACCCCCCCAGCCTGCAGCTGATGTCCTCAATAAAATGATCTTTCCTCTCTTCTGACTACGTCTGCCATGTGATAATTGGGGACTGGGCAGATATTGTTTGCTGGTGCGTCCTAGGGGAGGACTTTGGGATCATCCCTTGGCCCAGACTCCTTGCCAGTGGGCATCACGGCTGAGCTTTAGGACTCACAGCACAGTCACACAGGGAGGTGGGGGCCGGATGGCACCTCTGGAGGTGTCACTGTCCCCTCAGCTCCTGCTCGGATTCTGGCTAAGACACAGCCTGTGCTCAGGCTCGATGGATGCTCCACTGGGGAGCAGCGCCATTAGCTCAGAGCCGGGACAACACGCAGGCAGACACGGTGCCGCCGCTGACCATCACCTGCAGCTTGCTGTCCCCTGCGGCCGTCATCCCTGCACACTGACTGCCGGGCAGTTTCTCCAGACACCCACGCTCAGGGCAACGGTATAAAGCAAACTGCCATGCTGGCCACTACAAATACGTCGGCTCGCCCAAAAAGCTTTTCCAGCAGCTCCAACAGCAGCCGGACTGCTGAGGCTTTTGTGCGTCCCAGTGTGATACGGGAGACGCCCGCACCCTGATGGAGGACGAAGGATGAGCACTCTCACCATCAACCAGCTAACTGTTGCTCATAGGCTGCTGTGGTTCAAGCGGGGCCGCCAGCTGTGCAACACACAGCTGCTCCCTCCCTCCCTCCCTCCCCAGGGGGATGGCAGGGGCAACTGGGAGGCTCAAAGGGAGAAAACTCGTAGGCTGAGACCAAGGCTTTGATGTGTGCAGGGGAACGTGCTGGTGCAGTTTGTGATTGAAAACTGCGGGGACATCTTTGGGGAGGAGGTGGCCGGCCTCTCCCCTCCATCAGCCGAGGAGGTGCCAGCACCTGTGGACAGGTGCACAGGTATGAGGAGGGGCTGAGGGTTTTCAAAATCTGGGGCTTCTGGTCCAATTCCTTATTGTGCTGCTGGTGGATTTTGGTTTAGGTGTTGTCCACTTCCACGAGGTCACTTTGCTGCACGTGCTTTTGTGTTCCACGGGTGCGTTTGGAAGATCAAAGGAGCCGTGCAGGTGAAGCAAACGCAGAGCCCCAGGCAAAAGACTTCTTGCACACAGCACCCTCTCTGTTCATCCTCTACAAAGAAGCAGGGGCAGGTATGGTGGTGAAATCAGAAATAGTAGAGGGATGTCAGGCCAACAAACACTGACACGTTTCTCATGTATGACAGTAGTTTCTGATAGGTCCAAGCAGCTGCTGTGCCTCCTCCTGTCATTAGATCCCTTGTCTGTTTGACTTTTCCCACCCTGTAATGATAGAGAAGAAAAAACAGAAAGGTTGTTTCTCAGATGCATTGGGAATGTGCTTAATCAATCTAAATACTTACAAGAAGTCAAATACAAAATCGCAGATTTAAAAATAAAAGGCTCACGCCCCAGAATGGGATAATGCTGCCCAAGGGATAACGGCAGAACCGTGTCCCAGGAAGGCAGAAGAAAGCCCAGCAGAACGAAGCTGGCAAGGGTCTGTCCTACCCTCCAAGACCCCTCCAGTTTGTGGTGCCCCAGCCCGCGAGAAGGGGCAGCCCATCATCCCAATTCATCAGAGCTCCTGAAGCCTATCTTACGACGGTGCAAAATGTGGATAATGCAAAGCAACCAAAGGGATCTTATTTGAGGAGCTAAGGTAGCAATTTGGAAAACGGTAGCTTACTGCTCCAGGTGTCTTGCCACCTGTCAACTTCAACCTTTCCGGTTCAGGCGCTTGTACCTTTGCTTCCAACCACCCCCGAGAGCACAGCAGACTCCTCGGTAGACCCGGAACAGCTGATGAGCCTTTCAGAGGAAAGAAGGTAAAATGAGCTCCCTTTGTTTAAAATGAGAACTGATTCCAGTTGATCGTGGTTTTACCTCTCTAATAACACTGTGGAATATCAAGGTTTGCAGGGTCTTTCGTTTCAGGAAAATGAAAAGCAAAGAAACAGAAAGGGAAAACAGGTCTCTGGAGAAGAGGCTGAAAGCACACCAGAAGAGAAAAGGAGAGAAGAAAAGCTTTTCGAGATCAACCGCTGAAAAAATTCAGGAAGGTCAAGAAGCCCTTCCTGACCTTCCTGAAGAAGGTGTGTACCAGACACTGCTGTCCATCTTTCAAAACTCTCAACACTGCACTAAGGGCATGAACTATTTTTAGCGTGCACAAAGATGGCCCCAGATAGGAAGCAGACACCTGCCTTTTGGAAAAAAATGCGTGTCAGCAGGAAACTGCCATTCCCAGCGTTGCAGGTTTGGTTTTGCACTTA
This sequence comes from Falco peregrinus, assembly GCF_023634155.1. Classification (NCBI taxonomy): domain Eukaryota; kingdom Metazoa; phylum Chordata; class Aves; order Falconiformes; family Falconidae; genus Falco; species Falco peregrinus. The sequence continues at coordinate 38,375 of NW_026599608.1, forward strand.
TGGAAGTACTGTTTGCTCAAGGGTAAGCAGACACCTCGCCACAAGAGCCTCAATCCTTAGCTATTTACCTAGCTACCGAAATAAAGAGGCAAAGTAAGTCCCGCTGTTTTGTCCATGTTAGCAATCCTCACGCTGCCCTGTATCATCTGAATCCCAAATATGCAGCAACGTTGTTCCAGGTCACTACATACGCTTTAGATGCTGGCACTTTTTAAAAAGGCCGCGGCTCACCTGAGGTAATTTGGGGGCGGGTCGTGGTGTTTGTGGTGGTGGTGTGTGTATTGGGATGGACACTTTTTAGTTTCTTACTTCTTCTTCCCTTACCAGTAAACAGAGGTCTATTTCTCAAGATCTTGAGAAATGTCCTGAAAATAAGTTTTCATGACTTTTTTGTATATAGATGAATACTCTTTTAACGTACACTATTTCACTGGTGCTAGAAGTACTATATTCCACTTCACATGGCTTGTTTCAGTGACAGCCTTGTACCGCAAATTCATATCGTGTACCCCCTTTTTCCTGGGATCCACAAGTTGCGATGCCTGCAGTTTGTAGTCCCTGCATGCACAGGCTATCTGCCCTGGCTGAAACCTGACAGGATAACAAACGGTGATTGCTTCAGGCAGCTTCCCTATGCAGATGTCCCAGGAACCCCTTTGGAAGAGTAACCCAGAGAGGGTGCTTCAGGGAAGCCGCAGGCATGTCCAAAGCGCAGAACTAATGAGCAGGACATGCACGGGAGAGTCTGTGTTTAGTAGCCACCTTATAGCTTGAAGTGAGCGATTCTTATTTGCTTTCCAAATCCATTTTCCTCCTGCCTAACCCAATTGGAAGAGTGAGTTCCACCGCATTTTTTTGTGATGTACTGAATGTATTCTTTTTAAAATCAGGTGCCACCTTCTTGGCTTTGCTTCACGCTTTGTGCTGTCCCCTTTTTCTATGTACAAGAAACTGCACTGAAGACAGAGCGTTGATGGTTCTATTCAGCTGCAGGGGAACTGCCATGGAGGCTGTAAGAGAGGGGCAGGGCCGGGCGCAGGCCGGGGGGTTTATCCGTTCTGAGCCCCTCGACCCCTGCTGTGCATATCTGACAGCCCTGCCTCGCTCACAGCCGCTGTCCCAGAGGGAACAAAGCCCAGGAGAGAAAGTTCTCTGTCGGCTCAGGGGAAGCACACATGCATGGGTGCAGCACGCTCGTGTTGCAGCCAAAGTGATAAACCAGCCTTGCTTAGCACAGCTCTCCGTGCAAAAACCTCCGTGGCTGCAAGGATCTCAAGCCTCAACTCTGAGCGCTCGATGGAGCTCCCTCCCAGCCAGTCGAGATTCCCGACCGTCCTGACGTGGCGCTTTCCCTCCCAGCAGCGCCCATGCCCATTGAGTGCCTTTCGCTTGCAGCCGGCTGTAATGCCGGCATCACCCCTGCACTCCAGTTTTTGGCCTCTCTGAGTGTTGCTCACTAGAATAGCCCCAAGAGTGACACCCCCCCCCGCCCCGTGCCGGCTGCCCCCATTGTGTCCATAGGGATAGCGGTTTGCCTGCGGGCATGGTGGGATGGTGTTTCTTCCAGGAACCACATGGATGGCAGGGTGAGCCCGGGGGGGGCTTGCGCCGCCCGGGCTCAAAGCTGGGGAGGCGGATTCCCCGCTCGCAGGGACTGGGGGCGAGGGGAAGTGTTTTAGGGACGGACTGTGGGGGCCGGAGGGAGGGATTTGAGGGACGGACGCCGAGGAAGGCCTCCTGCCTGCAGAGATGGCTCTGGCCCAGGGCAGGGCCCTTCTCTGGATGCCACGGGGTCGATTGCAAAGGACCAGGCTGCCCCATGCAGGGAGCAGGTGCGTGCCGGGGCTGCCAGGGGGCCCTGCCTGGCTGTTCCCAGCCCAGCCCCGGCTGGGGCCAGCCCTGCGCTGCAGCCCTGGGGCCGAGGCGCAAGGAGCCGCGCATTGCTGAGGGTGCTGCACCCTGCCGGGCCCCGCCGCCAGCTGCCGGCTGCCCTGGGCTGCCCCTCGCTCTCCCCAGCTCTGCCTGCTGCCAGTGCCGGGGGCACCGCCACGGGGCTTGCCCCCTGCCCACAGCTGCCCTGACCCACGTCTGCAGCTGCACGTGGTGCCCACATCGCACAGCTGGGGCGGGGGGTGGCAGGTCTCTCTGGTGGCAGCCTGGGACTGGGGGCAAAGCCAAGCCCATTCCTCGCTTGTGATCTTTGTCCCCAGGGAGAGCCAGTGCAGACGTGTGCTGCGCTGGAGAGTGTCGCGCAGGGAGGTGACGGCCGACTGCAGAGCAGCACTGAGACCTGCGTGACAGCAACGGCAGCCAGTGGCCGCAGAGCAGCCCAGGGGAGCTGGTTCCCTCGACGGGCCCCAAAGCAGCCTTCCTCAGCCCCTGCTTTTGGTGACGTGTGGAGCAGCGCAGGGATGTCTCTCAGGCTTCCAGGCCTGAGGAGGCTTTCCTCCTCAGGGGCACTGTTAGAAATCCCGCTCCCAGGATTAAAGCACCCCTCCCACCATGGATCCGAGGCTGTGTATCCAGCCCCCTGGAGCTGGGTACAGGTGCCCTGAGGGGTCTCTCTGGGAGGATGGGGCCACCTGCCTGGTGGCTCTGACACAGAAATGATGAGCTCAAGCCCTGTGACTGTGGCCGGCCGGTTCAAAGCCTCCGAGTGCCTCAGTCTTTCTGCCCAGGAGCGTTTATCCCAGGCACTGTTTCAGGGTGTGAAGATGGGTGCCGGTGATGTTCTGGTGCCTCCACATGGCTCCCACTTCAAGGTTACGATGCCTGAGGTCAGCGTCCCCCTGAAGGCCCTGACAGAGATCTCCAGGGACTTTGTGTTCCATTTTGTGTTGCCTTAGGGCTACAGCGTGCTGGGGTTTGGGGGCGACAAGGTTATGGTATGCCAGAGGTTAAGCGAGTGAAGCGTTAAAGCGTGTTATTGTTATGGACAGAATCTGGGTTTGTTGGCTCTGTATTCCTGGGGTTATGGTAGTGTGATCTTATTATGTGTTCTTTGTGTGGTTTTGGTTTGGTTTTTTTATGTGGAGAGTGCCTTTTTTCATGTTTTTGCCCTTTGCAGGGTTTGGATGGGGGCCTTTGGTTTGTATACAATGTTTCTTCTGGTTGTTTTTCTGCTGTCTGCTGTCTGGCGGTGTTTTTTCTGTCTTGTCGACCAGTAATGATGGTTTCTATATCTCCTGCAGGTCAGGCAGTGTTACTTCTGATGTGGTCTGACTCATTTCTGGTGAGTTGGTAGGTAGGTATGGAGGACTTGTGGTCCCTCCATGGAGAATGACTGCTAGAGGACTAAGAGGCAGATCTGTGGAGGGGTGAGAGGACTGCTGGCCCACAAGTAGTGACTGTCAGAGGACTACGTGTACTTGAATTTATGCGGGCTTCCAAATTCATGGTTGTTTATCCTGCCTTGAGGAATAGCCATGGGAAGTCACCAGCCTTGCAGAAGAAGAAGATTCCCAAGCCTGTGTGGCTTTCTGGTTTTGCTTTCGAGTAAGAAAGTCTTGTCTCTCCGTGAGTACAACTAAACCGGTCAGTTTTGTTCACCACAGAAATCAGGGAGCAGAATTTTTGTGCTGTGCCTCACATGGCTGCCAGGGCATGGTGAGAAGCAGCAAGAGAATTCCTGCCTGGCACCTTCTCCAGGGGAGCAGTGCTGCACTTTCACCGGGTGAGCTCTGGTTCTGCATGAGTGCATAAGTTTTTGGTCAATTTCCTCACCACAGAAAGCAGGGAGCAGAACTTTTGTGCTTCTCCCCACATGGTTGCAAGGGCAGGGTGAGAAACAGCAAGAGAACTCCTTCCTTGCACCTTCTCTGTAGGACAAGGCCTCAAGGGCAAGAGTCCAAGTACTGATAGCCTGATGAATAGAGACTTGTTAGAACTTGTAGGGCACAAGCCCTGGGAGCAAAGGAACAAGCTAACTGCAGACCCCTGAGCCGTCACAGTTGAGGAGGCAACCAGACGGACAGAGAAACAAGTAGCCAGATAAGGGAACAGATGGCGCCAATATGTAATTAAGAAAGCCGCGTAGAAAGAAACTCCCTAACCTTGGAATAAAAATTATTGCTAGGTCAAGATAAACTAGTAAGTACCTATTGTTCTAACGGTGTGCCTTAAATATTAACCAATCGGTGTTTCTTACGCTTAAGATTTAACCAATCAGGGTGTAATATGTAGAAGGTAGAAACATATATAATTGTAAGAAAATCACTAATAAAGGGACAACTTGCTTGCATCAAGCTGCGTCCCGTCTCTTCATTCGCCGCACTTCTCCAGGGGAGCAGTGTTGCGCTTTTACTTTTCCAAGGTGACTTCTTGGGTCTGTGTAATATTGCAAATGTGCCGTGTCAATTTTGCTCACCACAGAAATCAGGGAGCAGAACTTTTGTGCTGTGCCTCACACGTCTGCCAGGGCAGGTTGAGAAGCAGCCGGAGAATTCCTTTCTGGCACCTTCTCCAGGGGAATTTCCCATTTCCCAAGAGACTGCTGGTGCCGGCTGCAAGGGCGCTCCCAGATAAAGGGTGGTCTTGTGTGATGTTGGGGTTGGAATTGGTGATGTCTCCTTTCCTTAGTCTCGTTAAGGCTTTGCAGTGACAATTTGGTGCTTCGCTCCTATTGCTCTTTTGTCATATCGCTCACAATAGCTACTGCTGTTTCCTTTTATCATATTGCATGCTATTTTCCTGTATTATAATACAAGAAACTACCTTGGATATGTTTCAATGATTGATATATTTGATCGATTTGATGTGGAGTTCATCTTTGCTGGGTATCCAGTCAGTCAGCAAGACATAATTTGGTGTAGTGGGCAGCATATGAAGCAAAAATGTCTTTATTTAGGAAAAAAAAGGTTCCTCGACTTGCTGTTGTCAGGTGGGAACCATTGCCTTATGGTGTTTGGGCCAGAGTGGTCTGGTGGTGCTGGGCAGTTGGGCCATGCCAGGGACAGAGGGACGGGAGTAGGGGAGGGGGCGGGGGAAGGGGTTTAGGGACGGACGGGTGGGAATTGATGAAGGATTTTAGGGATGGACCGGGGTGGGCGGGGGTGTTTGTGGGTATGGGGGTGGTGGTGGTAGGGGTGTGTGTGTGCCCCACCCCGCAGCTCCCCTCGGCTGCTTCCTCCTCACCAGCACCTGCTCAGCACCCCAGAGGGGCTTCCCGGAGAGTTCCCGGAGAGCCGGGGAAGGGGCTGTCCTGCACCGCCCCTCCAGACGGGGGCCACGCAGGCAGACCCCCGAGCCCCGCCGAGGGAGGGCAGCGCCGCTGGCCGCCCCCCTCCCGCCGCGTCTCCTCACCTTTGCCCCGCGCCTCGCGCAGCCAGCGACCCCGACCGCCGCTCCCACGCGCGCACAGCTGGCGGGAAGAGGCGGGCCCCTCGGCCTCGTGCCCAGCACAGGCTTCGCTGCAGGCCTACGAGAGGTAAAGCCGGTCCCGGGGCACCATCTTGGTGAAGAGGAGAGAAGTGCGTGACCTGCCAACACAGGTGTGGCCCCGCCCCCATGTGCCCTTTGGTCGGTTGCTATGGGAACGAGTCGGGCTCTTCCCCTAGCAACCGGCTGACAAAGGGCACACAGGGGAGGGACCACCCGTATGTTGGGAGGTCACACACATCTCTCTTCTTGACCACGATGACGGCAGGCCCCTCGGCCTCGTGCCCAGCATAGGCTTAGCTGCGGGCCTACTAGAGGTAAGGCCGGTCCCGGGGCACGCGGTGGCACTGGCCACGCAGGGCGGGCGGTGGGGGTTGGGGGTATAGCCTCAGCTATAGCGGGAGGAGGGTGCGGGCCCGTCTCTGCGGCCGGGCGGGTTGCGCTGCCTCCAACAAGACAGCGGCAGCAGAGAGACGGGCTCCGCAAGCGGGATGTCCAGCGAGCACCCGACTGCACTCTGTGGTCTCGGCCTTTCCCATTGGCGTGGTGTGGCCCACGTGCCGCCAGGGCAACCCTCCGCAGCGAGCGGGGGTGCGGGGGCTGCGCGGAGGGGCTCGGCCCACCGGCCTCCTGCACCCGCCCAACCTGCCGGCCTCCCCAGCCGCTCCCCCACGCAGTGGCCGCCCCGCACTGCGCCGGCAACGGGGAGCGCTCCGGCGGCACCCAGGGCACGGACAAAATCCCTGAGTCACGTCGCGCTCCCCCTGTCTGTGGCGGCTGCCCCGCGGGTTGGTGGGAGGGCCGGGGCCACCCCCGAGGGGACAGGGCTGCGGGGGGCGGTCGCCCAGTCGCCTCCCCGCCGCTCTCTGGTAACAATGGTAACTTTTTCTTTGGTAGGATAAGGGCAGTTGCTCTCGGTCAGGTAGCTAGTCTTTTTTTCCCAATGCACATTAAGCTGCTTCTGAAGAGGGTACGGCCTATTGGAAGAGAGATCTGTAACCCTGGATTTTACAGCTGTTATCAGAGTGCAGAGCCATCCCAGATAAGCCCCCCTGTGCGGTTCACACCTTGTCAAAGAAAATCAAGATGTGCTATTGGTTACAGTATTTCCGCTGATACTGCCTTTCCCAAAACATACTCTTCCCTTTGCATATAGAAGCATGTTAAGCTGATACAAGTGCACTTAGGATTGTGCTGCTGCGGGGATTCAGGTCATTCACCCAGGCCGCTACCAGTCAGGTGGTTAGAGCAGTCAGCAGCTGCACTGAGACCAGTCTAACATGTTCAAACTGAATGCGAGCGTATGGCTGAAAAAGTTCATTCGCCGTGGCTGTGAGGGTATCTGACAATTTGATCTGTGGGTTTCTGCAAAATACCCACTTCATGTGAAAGCATTGTTTCTCTTAAAAAAAAAAAAAGAAAAGTACTAAACTATGGTTCACATTTGTTTTGTGTTCAAGAATGCTACAGAAGAAAATCCTCAGGCCTATACTGTGCAGAGCTTATCAAATGAACCTTACAGCAGGAGAGCAAGAGCCTGGCAGGTGTCCTCGTGGCTGTTTTGAAGCTGACAAGCAGTAAAGGCAGGATCTGGAAACTGCCTTTGCACTTCCCTTGCGGCCAGAAAGAGAGAAGTTGCAGATCCGTTGGTCCCATCCTTAGCAGGAGTGGGCACCCAGGCACGGCCTGAGCAGACACTGTAACAAGAAATACAAGCCTTTTAGCCCCTGTGGATCAAGCACAAGAGCAGCCTTCTTTCTGCAGCATTACCCTTAGGGAAATGCTGTGACATCCTTGACAAAGACATGCACTGCTGCAGAAAGTCCGGGGCTTTTCTGAAGTGGGCTGGGAAAGGCATGTTCACCCAGCATGTAAGGAGTCTCACTTGTCCAAGAGCATGTCACTGAGAGGCCCAGAGCCTGTAAAACTTTTGCAACACGGGTCTGTGCAAGAAGTAGGGAGGTGTTCTTTGTATTAAAATATGAAAACAGATAAAGTAGAGACAGGAAAGTAAAACCCAGCTGCAGGATTAGGCCTCTCTTCCTAATGTTCCTAACCTTGAGAGAAGAAACTGTTGGGCTGCATGATGTACTGTAGTGGGCTTTGCAGGTAGTTTTTTTGTTTGGGTGATTGTTTTTCGGGGGGGGGGGGGGGGGGGGGGGGGGCGCGTTCTAGAAGCAGTTCCAGCAGAGTCTGCTACCAGGAGGCTGTGGTATTTACTGTGGGCTGTGAGACTGTATGTGGAGCGGAAGGGAAGGTCACGCTCGGTAGAGCCTGTTGTGGGAGGGATTGCAGAGGAGCTGGAGACACCAGGAGCTGCTCTCTGGGCCCCAGGTGCTCATGCTCGGTTGGTAATCAAGGCGTAAGTTTTTCAGGAAGAGGCAGCATCCTGGGCTCTTTTTTGTTTTCTCTCCAGGGTTCCACAAGGGTCTTGCACTGCCTATGTGTACCTTGGGAGACTGGTTTTAAAACTGCACGCCATTAATACTTGATAGATTAATGAGAGTATGCTTTAACAGCTTGGGGTGTCCCCCTTTCCAAGAGGCTTCTTAGGTTGCACATCCTCTGCCTTCTTAACGAGGAGCTCTGGTTTTGATGCCCGCTGTGCTATGAGGAAAAATCCCCCCTGAGTTTCTGTGTGGTTCAGCAAGAGAACAGGGCAGCAGACTGGCCCTGTAGGCGCTTCTCAAGAGGCCGGCTGGAAAAGTGCTCAGTAAACACGTCTTTTGCCTTCCTGGAGTGACTTGTGTGCATCTTGAATGGTGCTGGTAATAGTGTTGCCTCCTCTGTCTCTTCCAGTGGCATACCCAGATTGTGTGTGTGCGTGGGAGGTCGACGATGAGCTCGGTGGCACTTTTGACCCAGGAGAGCTTTGCCGAACACCGCAGTGGCTTGACGCAGCAGCAGGTGAAAGGTGAGAAGACACAGCTGAGTTCCTGTGATGTGCCTCTAAATAGAAACTGCGCAGGCAAGGTTCCTTGCTGTTAGCCAAGCTCGCTCCATGCCTCCGGCTCCCCCTAAGTGTCCAGGCACGGCGTTCGCCATTCCTAGGCTGGCGGCCTGCCAGACTCTGGCTTTCCACCCACAGGAGCACATCGGTGGTGCTGCACAGTGCAGGGCCAGGCGGAGGCAAGCCTCAGATCTTCACAGAGCTCTGGCTAGCAACGCTGTCAGCCGTGGGGCAGGGCATGTGCAAGCATGGGTCATTGGGCTGCAAGAGAGCCTCGTGGGATCAGTGTGCTGGATTGTCACTTCCTCCTTTGCTCAGCCAGGTGTTGGGGAAAGTCATTATAACCGTATTGACTGACTCACTGATGGGTCTCGGCACCCATTCTCCAGCTGCGAGCTGGCCCGCTTGGCACAGCCCAGTGCACAGCTGAGTCGAACATAAGCTACAGGCTTTCCCTGGACTCTGCCCCAACTAGAGTGCTTCTGCTTCTCTCTGCCTTCTTCCTGGGCATGTGTCTGTCTTGTCCCCTTCTGACCTACAGCCTTGCTGTGTCCCTTTGATTTCTTTCTGCTTGGCCTGTTGTCCCCTGATGAAGCTCCTCCTCTCAACAAAGTTGGCGATAATGTGCTTGTTTGCTGCCACCATTCACTTGCACGGTTGCTTCCTGCATCCATGGCGGCACCTACTGCAGTCTGTGCTGTGCTGAGCTCAGCTGTGCTCCCGACTCGGCTGCTCTCCACAAGCATAACTGTAGCAGGATGAATAGTAGTGCACAAGTCCTTTGTTGTCCCTCTTTGATGATGCCTCAATAGAGTTGCACTGCCTATGAATGGGGGCGTTTCTGTGGGGAGAGCATCTCATTTGCCTTGTTTGCTTCACCGCAGTAACAGCTTTAAACTCTGAAGAAGAGAAGGATCCTCCCACCTACGAGGAAGCCTTCCCTGCGCTCCCTGAGAAAGCACCATGTTTGGAAGCTGCCCGGGAACCTGCTGGGCCCTGGAGCAAAATCCGGCCAATAAAGGCTTCTGTCATCACTCAGGTTGGTGGGAGTGGGTGTCTTATCTCCCTCCTTTTCATCCCTCCAAAAAGTAGGTGAAGTGAAGCTTTCCCTGGAGTATGAAATCCCTTAGTGTGTCAGAGTAACTGCCTCTTTGCTGTCCTTTGCCCTGGCGCACAAGGAAGACTGCAGCTGAATGCTAGGACTGCTCTGGAGGGGGAGGGATGTGTTGAAAAACTGCCCAGAAGAAGCTCTGCATCCCTGTTGCACAGATAGCTGGAACAGGCCTGAAGGGAGGATTGCAGAGGGAGGCACTGACAATCCAAAGCACACTGACACCTTGCTGTGCCCTGCTTGTGTCTGTCCCGTGGCTGAGCAGGTGTTCCATGTGCCACTGGAGGAGAGGAAATACAAGGGCATGAATCAGTTTGGAGAAGGCGAGCAGGCCAAGATCTGCCTTGACATCATGCGGAAGACGGGAGCTCACCTGGAGCTGTCTCTCGCAAAGGACCAGGGCCTTTCGATCGTGGTCTCTGGCAAGGCGGAAGCAGTCACGAAGGCTCGGAAGCAGATTGTCGCTCGACTGCAGACTCAGGTGAGGGCATCTAACTGTTTCTGCCTTCGTCTTTGCTCTTCCCCAAGACTCGCAAATGCTTTGAGACCCTTGGGCCCGTGTGCTTGTAAGCCAAAGAGGTATGACTAACTCAGCTTTGCTGTACGTTTTCAAAGCACCCAACTGGCAATTTGGAATGGGAATGAGGCTTAAAATAGGGTTCCAAGGTAATTACAGGCCGTGGTGTTGCATGAAGCGTGGAGTCTGCGATCTCTGGAACATTTGAGTTGCAACCAGTGACTTTGTGCTGAGGTGCTGGTGCTGGAGGGGGTGCAGGAGCCTCACACACAAAGCTAGTAGTGTGTGAGAACGGGACTGTGCTTTTCCTGAAGTCCTTCAGAGGAGAACGTGGAAGGCTGGGAGAAAGAGAAGTAGAGGAAAGGAAGTCCTGCCAAAAGCCAAAAGCTTCGGGTCAGGGTTCTGCATTGTGTAACTCAAGGCACACTGGTAAGGAGCCACAACCCTGTTGTTTCGGTTGCTTCAGTCCTCTAGGTTTTGATCTCTTACCTTAAGGTTCTTGAGCTCATAGTCAAGGTGGTAGCTCTTGTTAGGATGTATCGCAGCCAGGTGTTGCAGTGTGTTTTAAAGCATAATGCCAAAGGTAGGTAATGCAATGTTAATACCATGTCTGCTTAGCGCTGTTCAGCCCCTGTGTCATACCCTGCCAGAGGAAAGAGAAAGGAACGAAACCCTACATCCACAATGTGCATCTGAAAAAACAGTTCAGGTCGTGCCGCCACAGACCCGTGAGCCACTGTTCTCAAATATACCTCCTTCTGCCCTGGCCCCAGGTCTGGAAGGTGTGTCTGTATTCCAGCTTCTCTTGGGCTTGGCTAGCTTCAGGACAGGAACACAGAGCTGAAAAGTCACACCGAGTGATCTTTTCTTCATCTTTTATTTTTCCATTATAGCTTGAATGTTCATTGTCTGATTGCTGTTAGTGGTTGCCTAATCACAGGGATCAGGAGCACGATAGCAGTCATCAGCTACCAGACCTGTAAAAACTCAGTGAGAAGGGAAGAAGTCAGGAAGCCCTTGTATAGAGCAGCCCTTTAATGGTAGATTGAGAAGGACCCTTTTTGCATGTGGGGCCTTCTAGAAGCAGTCCCAGGAGCAGCATGTGCTACACTTGAAGACGCCTTAGCACTTAAGTAGCGGTAAGCATCTGCTAGCTGCCTGCCTCCTGCAGTAGGTTTCTGGTGTTGAATTTCTCTTTCCTAGGAGTCATACTGTATGTCTTGTTCTCTGTAGCCTTGGCAGCAGATGCCAGAGTTCAGATAAACTCCAGCTGTGCGCTGCCATCTCAGTTGTTGCCTGGTGTCTTACACTGGAGGAGAGGCACCTCCTCGTCTGTGTCGGAAGGCCTTTGCTAATTCAGAGTACTGCTCCTGTGCAAACAGAAGGGTTTTGAGGGAAAGGTGGGCTTTATACTCCTGGCATAGAGGCACTGTAGATCAGCTGGTACAGTGTCAGCCCTCGGACAGAATGTGCTGGGAAGGCGTTGTGTTTGCTCTGAGGAGCAGTACCGGCTGAGCAGCGTCTGCCTTGCTTTCCCTGGCTCTGTTCCTGTGGATCTGCCAGTGCAGGCAAGGCTTTTCACAGATGCTTGGTTCTTCTGCCGCAGGCTTCAGCGACAGTTGCCATCCCCAAGGAGCACCACCGTTTTGTCATTGGAAAGAAGGGTGAGAGGCTGCAGGACCTGAAGCTCAAAACTGCAACCAAAATGCAGGTCCCCCGCCCAGATGACCCCAGCAACCAGATCAAGATCAGCGGCACTAAAGAAGGGATTGAGAAGGCCCGGCACGAGATCCTGCTTATCTCCGCTGAGCAGGTACCTCAGTACTGTGATCTCTCTCATGGCATTAGCTGGTCAGCCTTTTTGCTTCCCCACGGTATAGTCGGAGTTTTGTAGCCACCGTGGCTACAGTCAGTGGCTAACGTTAGCCTGAACGGAGGACGTATACTGTGCCACCTCGCCCGGCTGTATGAGCACCGCTGCCAGGTCCTGAAACTTCTTGTGCTGCGTTTTGTCCATCTCTGAAGCCCAAACAAGCATTTGATAGTTGAAGTGAAGGCGTCTTAGGTGCCAGCTGGGATAAGGCAGGAGATCACAGGGGTGAATATCGTAAACAAGGAGCAGCAGCAGCAACCGTATTTGTAGATTGAAAGAGGTGGAGATCTACAAGCCCGCAAACTGAGAAGGTTGCTTGGGCCAGAGTGTCAGGCAGGACACCCCTGGGAACTTAGCTGTGGCCTGGCAGAGACTGTAATACAGAGGGCAGTTCCCACCAAGGTCTGTTTGTGGGCTCTTCCAGGATAAGCGTGCCGTGGAGCGGCTGGACGTGGAGAAAGTGTACCACCCTTTCATTGCTGGCCCTTACAACAAGCTGGTGAGGGAGCTCATGCAGGACACAGGGACCGCATCAACATTCCTCCACCCAGTGTCAACAAGACCGAGATAGTCTTCACCTGGAGAGAAAAGGAGCAACTAGCCCAGGCTGTGGCTCGCGTTAAGAAGATCTATGAGGAGAAGGTACGGATGGTCCATAAGCTTCCCACCTTCCCCTGGCACCCGCTCCTAGGCACTCTTCCCTTCTTGTTCTACTTTTGTGCATCCCTCGGTTGCATCTGGCTCAGCAGCCCTTGCAGTACATGACCCCGAATCCTACCGTTTCCTCACTCGGCCAGAGTGGGAGCTGGGCTGATACTATCCGGGGAGGTGACAGATTTCTGGCTTTTCTGTATCGTGGGACTTAGCAGGCCACCAAGAGCTCCCCTGGCTGTTGTTCACACTAAGGAAGGAAAGAAGTGTGAAGCCTACAGTGGTGGCCAGCTGACAGTATCAAAGTTGCTACATAAGCAGAAGTTGCTGAAGAGTGAATGTCACTCCAGTTTATTTCCCACAGCCAACGCTGCTGTGAATATCCTTGTTGTGGGTTGCTGGGCTGTTTCTCCTCGTGGTTAGGTCTGTATTTGTACCGGTCTGGATTTCAACAATCGGCTTATAGCCTGCACAGTGTTGCATCACAGCACTGCCTGGGAGACGGCTGGGAGTTGAACCCTGTTGTCCAACGGGGGGACGGGGGACGACGACAACGACATGCCTGTGTGGTGTGTGTGTGGTCTCTTGCATGCCGTGTCCCAGGGAGCTTGACCCAGCATACTAGTTTTGTACTTCCCCTGTGAATTTTTGAGCACAAGGCTTTCTGTAGGCAGGGGGTCCAAGGGGTGCTAGGGTACTGCCGAGCCACTGTGCTCAGCTTGGCTTTGCTCTTTGCTGGGTGCAGAGTTTGACTGCATCTTGTGCCTCTTCCTGTCGCTCTTGTCCTTCCCCGCCCCCTTGCGATTGATGCCTCAGTGTCTCTGCCCCTACAGAAAAAGAAGACTACTACTATTGCAGTGGAGGTGAAGAAGTCCCAGCACAAGTATGTCATCGGCCCCAAGGGGAATTCCCTGCAGGAGATCTTGGAGAAGACTGGAGTCTCTGTCGAGATCCCACCCACCGACAGTAGCTCGGAGACGCTGATACTGCGAGGCGAGCCTGAAAAACTTGGGCAAGCATTGACTGAAGTCTATGCAAAGGTACTGACAAGATGGGCTAGGCCTCCTTTGAAGGTCCCGCGAAGATACATTTGTGAGCACTGACAGGTGTAGCGGGGGTGGTCTCTCTTGGGCCATTAGAGGTGCAGCTTAGAAGTCAATACCGGAGGTGCAGCATGGGAATTGGAACTGAATTGTTGTGAAGGCCTCTCCCAGTTTGTCCATCAAACAGCTTCTCTGTTTTTCTGTCTCTCAGGCCAACAGTTTTACCGTCTCCTCGGTCTCTGCCCCCTCTTGGCTTCATCGTTTCATTATTGGAAAGAAAGGACAGAACCTGGCCAAAATAACTCAGCAGATGCCAAAGGTATGGATGAGCTGGTTAGCTTAGCACCCCCGGCGTAGAAAAAGGTTTAGTCCAGATCACTCGTCACGGAAGAGAGAGGTGTCTTCTAGCGTGGGTAAACCCAGGGGGAAATGACACAGATCTTTGCTGTTCAAGGGAACCCTCTCTTTTACTGCTGCAAACACTGCTCCTCCTATGTTATTGTCATGGGTTGAGCCCTTCCGAGGAAGCTTTATGTGGTGCTGTTTTGAGAACTGATGTAGTAGGATACCTGGAAATGGCGAGTGCAGCGAGGCTTCTCCCTGGTGAGTTAGACGGTATCTAGATAAAGGCTAGATGAGTAAACTTCTCCAAAGCCCTTGCAGAAACTGGGACAGCACCAGAGCCTTGGGCTCTAGGCACTGCCATATGGCCGAAATCGTTAAGTTACTGACTTGTAAAATTGTGGGGATTTTGTTTGGGCTTTTTGGGAAGGAGCGCATCTCTTAGTGGCAGGGATGGATGGTGTAGGCCTGACCAAGAGCATTGGCCTGGCTTGGATCTTGGCAAATTCTTAAGAGATTCATTGTCTTTCACCTCAAGGTTCACATCAAATTCACTGGAGGAGAGGATAACATCACTTTGGAAGGACCTACAGAAGATGTGCATGTGGCTCAGGAACAGATTGAAGCCATGGTCAAGGAACTGGTGAGCTGGAGTTACTAGTTCCGGTAAGAAACTGGGGGAAGAAGGGGCAACAGAGCAGAGGGCCCCTGCTTAGGGCCAGAAAAAATTAGAACTTGGTTTTTGGCAATTGTTCATTGAAACACGTACTTTGTGTGCTAAAGCAAACTGTCAGCATTCCTAGAGTTGTATGTAACATGCTGCCTGTGTGGCTGAGGGCTGCCCAGCAAGTGTGATGTGTGTGAGAGACACAGTTTAACTGTGAAGTGAGTGGGGAGTCCCGATCTGCGTTTCCGTGTTCCCTGCGAGGGGGCCGGCCAGAGACGGACGAAGCGATTGAAAAGTCAACGTATGAAGTGGTGGAATGCACTATTAGATACTAGAATGGGGAACTGTGGACCAAACACTAGAACGAATATCATTTGGGAAAAGCACAAACGCGAGGCCCCAGGTCAGTAAAGGGGAGTCAGAGGTCTTGGGAATACAGCCTATTAAACCCTGTTCCACAGGCAGTAACGTAACATTTGAGAACTGAACGGCAAGTCAGGAAGATCCTTTCTTGCTGTGGCAGGCTGCTTGTGTAAGGCTTTTATTGTCTGCCGAGGCTGCTGGAGTAAATGAAGAGAACCAGTCCTTTGGGCGGGAGCACTGATTCAAGGCACTTTGTAAAGCGTTCCCCAAAGCAAGGGCAACCAAGTCACGCCTCGTCCTGGCTTTGTGGCTTTAGCAGTGCTTCCTGGCTCTTATTGTTGCAGGTGCTGTTTTCCTGCCTGAAGCCCCGGGGCTCCTGGGTAGCCACCACCCCCCCAGCCTGCAGCTGATGTCCTCAATAAAATGATCTTTCCTCTCTTCTGACTACGTCTGCCATGTGATAATTGGGGACTGGGCAGATATTGTTTGCTGGTGCGTCCTAGGGGAGGACTTTGGGATCATCCCTTGGCCCAGACTCCTTGCCAGTGGGCATCACGGCTGAGCTTTAGGACTCACAGCACAGTCACACAGGGAGGTGGGGGCCGGATGGCACCTCTGGAGGTGTCACTGTCCCCTCAGCTCCTGCTCGGATTCTGGCTAAGACACAGCCTGTGCTCAGGCTCGATGGATGCTCCACTGGGGAGCAGCGCCATTAGCTCAGAGCTGGGACAACACACAGGCAGACACGGTGCCGCCGCTGACCATCACCTGCAGCTTGCTGTCCCCTGCGGCCGTCATCCCTGCACACTGACTGCCGGGCAGTTTCTCCAGACGCCCACGCTCAGGGCAACGGTATAAAGCAAACTGCCATGCTGGCCACTACAAATACGTCGGCTCGCCCAAAAAGCTTTTCCAGCAGCTCCAACAGCAGCCGGACTGCTGAGGCTTTTGTGCGTCCCAGTGTGATACGGGAGACGCCCGCACCCTGATGGAGGACGAAGGATGAGCACTCTCACCATCAACCAGCTAACTGTTGCTCATAGGCTGCTGTGGTTCAAGCGGGGCCGCCAGCTGTGCAACACACAGCTGCTCCCTCCCTCCCTCCCTCCCCAGGGGGATGGCAGGGGGAACTGGGAGGCTCAAAGGGAGAAAACTCGTAGGCTGAGACCAAGGCTTTGATGTGTGCAGGGGAACGTGCTGGTGCAGTTTGTGTTTGAAAACTGCGGGGACATCTTTGGGGAGGAGGTGGCCGGCCTCTCCCCTCCATCAGCCGAGGAGGTGCCAGCACCTGTGGACAGGTGCACAGGTATGAGGAGGGGCTGAGGGTTTTCAAAATCTGGGGCTTCTGGTCCAATTCCTTATTGTGCTGCTGGTGGATTTTGGTTTAGGTGTTGTCCACTTCCACGAGGTCACTTTGCTGCACGTGCTTTTGTGTTCCACGGGTGCGTTTGGAAGATCAAAGGAGCCGTGCAGGTGAAGCAAACGCAGAGCCCCAGGCAAAAGACTTCTTGCACACAGCACCCTCTCTGTTCATCCTCTACAAAGAAGCAGGGGCAGGTATGGTGGTGAAATCAGAAATAGTAGAGGGATGTCAGGCCAACAAACACTGACACGTTTCTCATGTATGACAGTAGTTTCTGATAGGTCCAAGCAGCTGCTGTGCCTCCTCCTGTCATTAGATCCCTTGTCTGTTTGACTTTTCCCACCCTGTAATGATAGAGAAGAAAAAACAGAAAGGTTGTTTCTCAGATGCATTGGGAATGTGCTTAATCAATCTAAATACTTACAAGAAGTCAAATACAAAATCGCAGATTTAAAAATAAAAGGCTCACGCCCCAGAATGGGATAATGCTGCCCAAGGGATAACGGCAGAACCGTGTCCCAGGAAGGCAGAAGAAAGCCCAGCAGAACGAAGCTGGCAAGGGTCTGTCCTACCCTCCAAGACCCCTCCAGTTTGTGGTGCCCCAGCCCGCGAGAAGGGGCAGCCCATCATCCCAATTCATCAGAGCTCCTGAAGCCTATCTTACGACGGTGCAAAATGTGGATAATGCAAAGCAACCAAAGGGATCTTATTTGAGGAGCTAAGGTAGCAATTTGGAAAACGGTAGCTTACTGCTCCAGGTGTCTTGCCACCTGTCAACTTCAACCTTTCCGGTTCAGGCGCTTGTACCTTTGCTTCCAACCACCCCCGAGAGCACAGCAGACTCCTCGGTAGACCCGGAACAGCTGATGAGCCTTTCAGAGGAAAGAAGGTAAAATGAGCTCCCTTTGTTTAAAATGAGAACTGATTCCAGTTGATCGTGGTTTTACCTCTCTAATAACACTGTGGAATATCAAGGTTTGCAGGGTCTTTCGTTTCAGGAAAATGAAAAGCAAAGAAACAGAAAGGGAAAACAGGTCTCTGGAGAAGAGGCTGAAAGCACACCAGAAGAGAAAAGGAGAGAAGAAAAGCTTTTCGAGATCAACCGCTGAAAAAATTCAGGAAGGTCAAGAAGCCCTTCCTGACCTTCCTGAAGAAGGTGTGTACCAGACACTGCTGTCCATCTTTCAAAACTCTCAACACTGCACTAAGGGCATGAACTATTTTTAGCGTGCACAAAGATGGCCCCAGATAGGAAGCAGACACCTGCCTTTTGGAAAAAAATGCGTGTCAGCAGGAAACTGCCATTCCCAGCGTTGCAGGTTTGGTTTTGCACTTATGGAAGTACTGTTTGCTCAAGGGTAAGCAGACACCTCGCCACAAGAGCCTCAATCCTTAGCTATTTACCTAGCTACCGAAATAAAGAGGCAAAGTAAGTCCCGCTGTTTTGTCCATGTTAGCAATCCTCACGCTGCCCTGTATCATCTGAATCCCAAATATGCAGCAACGTTGTTCCAGGTCACTACATACGCTTTAGATGCTGGCACTTTTTAAAAAGGCCGCGGCTCACCTGAGGTAATTTGGGGGCGGGTCGTGGTGTTTGTGGTGGTGGTGTGTGTATTGGGATGGACACTTTTTAGTTTCTTACTTCTTCTTCCCTTACCAGTAAACAGAGGTCTATTTCTCAAGATCTTGAGAAATGTCCTGAAAATAAGTTTTCATGACTTTTTTGTATATAGATGAATACTCTTTTAACGTACACTATTTCACTGGTGCTAGAAGTACTATATTCCACTTCACATGGCTTGTTTCAGTGACAGCCTTGTACCGCAAATTCATATCGTGTACCCCCTTTTTCCTGGGATCCACAAGTTGCGATGCCTGCAGTTTGTAGTCCCTGCATGCACAGGCTATCTGCCCTGGCTGAAACCTGACAGGATAACAAACGGTGATTGCTTCAGGCAGCTTCCCTATGCAGATGTCCCAGGAACCCCTTTGGAAGAGTAACCCAGAGAGGGTGCTTCAGGGAAGCCGCAGGCATGTCCAAAGCGCAGAACTAATGAGCAGGACATGCACGGGAGAGTCTGTGTTTAGTAGCCACCTTATAGCTTGAAGTGAGCGATTCTTATTTGCTTTCCAAATCCATTTTCCTCCTGCCTAACCCAATTGGAAGAGTGAGTTCCACCGCATTTTTTTGTGATGTACTGAATGTATTCTTTTTAAAATCAGGTGCCACCTTCTTGGCTTTGCTTCACGCTTTGTGCTGTCCCCTTTTTCTATGTACAAGAAACTGCACTGAAGACAGAGCGTTGATGGTTCTATTCAGCTGCAGGGGAACTGCCATGGAGGCTGTAAGAGAGGGGCAGGGCCGGGCGCAGGCCGGGGGGTTTATCCGTTCTGAGCCCCTCGACCCCTGCTGTGCATATCTGACAGCCCTGCCTCGCTCACAGCCGCTGTCCCAGAGGGAACAAAGCCCAGGAGAGAAAGTTCTCTGTCGGCTCAGGGGAAGCACACATGCATGGGTGCAGCACGCTCGTGTTGCAGCCAAAGTGATAAACCAGCCTTGCTTAGCACAGCTCTCCGTGCAAAAACCTCCGTGGCTGCAAGGATCTCAAGCCTCAACTCTGAGCGCTCGATGGAGCTCCCTCCCAGCCAGTCGAGATTCCCGACCGTCCTGACGTGGCGCTTTCCCTCCCAGCAGCGCCCATGCCCATTGAGTGCCTTTCGCTTGCAGCCGGCTGTAATGCCGGCATCACCCCTGCACTCCAGTTTTTGGCCTCTCTGAGTGTTGCTCACTAGAATAGCCCCGAGAGTGACACCCCCCCCCGCCCCGTGCCGGCTGCCCCCATTGTGTCCATAGGGATAGCGGTTTGCCTGCGGGCATGGTGGGATGGTGTTTCTTCCAGGAACCACATGGATGGCAGGGTGAGCCCGGGGGGGGCTTGCGCCGCCCGGGCTCAAAGCTGGGGAGGCGGATTCCCCGCTCGCAGGGACTGGGGGCGAGGGGAAGTGTTTTAGGGACGGACTGTGGGGGCCGGAGGGAGGGATTTGAGGGACGGACGCCGAGGAAGGCCTCCTGCCTGCAGAGATGGCTCTGGCCCAGGGCAGGGCCCTTCTCTGGATGCCACGGGGTCGATTGCAAAGGACCAGGCTGCCCCATGCAGGGAGCAGGTGCGTGCCGGGGCTGCCAGGGGGCCCTGCCTGGCTGTTCCCAGCCCAGCCCCGGCTGGGGCCAGCCCTGCGCTGCAGCCCTGGGGCCGAGGCGCAAGGAGCCGCGCATTGCTGAGGGTGCTGCACCCTGCCGGGCCCCGCCGCCAGCTGCCGGCTGCCCTGGGCTGCCCCTCGCTCTCCCCAGCTCTGCCTGCTGCCAGTGCCGGGGGCACCGCCACGGGGCTTGCCCCCTGCCCACAGCTGCCCTGACCCACGTCTGCAGCTGCACGTGGTGCCCACATCGCACAGCTGGGGCGGGGGTGGCAGGTCTCTCTGGTGGCAGCCTGGGACTGGGGGCAAAGCCAAGCCCATTCCTCGCTTGTGATCTTTGTCCCCAGGGAGAGCCAGTGCAGACGTGTGCTGCGCTGGAGAGTGTCGCGCAGGGAGGTGACGGCCGACTGCAGAGCAGCACTGAGACCTGCGTGACAGCAACGGCAGCCAGTGGCCGCAGAGCAGCCCAGGGGAGCTGGTTCCCTCGACGGGCCCCAAAGCAGCCTTCCTCAGCCCCTGCTTTTGGTGACGTGTGGAGCAGCGCAGGGATGTCTCTCAGGCTTCCAGGCCTGAGGAGGCTTTCCTCCTCAGGGGCACTGTTAGAAATCCCGCTCCCAGGATTAAAGCACCCCTCCCACCATGGATCCGAGGCTGTGTATCCAGCCCCCTGGAGCTGGGTACAGGTGCCCTGAGGGGTCTCTCTGGGAGGATGGGGCCACCTGCCTGGTGGCTCTGACACAGAAATGATGAGCTCAAGCCCTGTGACTGTGGCCGGCCGGTTCAAAGCCTCCGAGTGCCTCAGTCTTTCTGCCCAGGAGCGTTTATCCCAGGCACTGTTTCAGGGTGTGAAGATGGGTGCCGGTGATGTTCTGGTGCCTCCACATGGCTCCCACTTCAAGGTTACGATGCCTGAGGTCAGCGTCCCCCTGAAGGCCCTGACAGAGATCTCCAGGGACTTTGTGTTCCATTTTGTGTTGCCTTAGGGCTACAGCGTGCTGGGGTTTGGGGGCGACAAGGTTATGGTATGCCAGAGGTTAAGCGAGTGAAGCGTTAAAGCGTGTTATTGTTATGGACAGAATCTGGGTTTGTTGGCTCTGTATTCCTGGGGTTATGGTAGTGTGATCTTATTATGTGTTCTTTGTGTGGTTTTGGTTTGGTTTTTTTATGTGGAGAGTGCCTTTTTTCATGTTTTTGGCCTTTGCAGGGTTTGGATGGGGGCCTTTGGTTTGTATACAATGTTTCTTCTGGTTGTTTTTCTGCTGTCTGCTGTCTGGCGGTGTTTTTTCTGTCTTGTCGACCAGTAATGATGGTTTCTATATCTCCTGCAGGTCAGGCAGTGTTACTTCTGATGTGGTCTGACTCATTTCTGGTGAGTTGGTAGGTAGGTATGGAGGACTTGTGGTCCCTCCATGGAGAATGACTGCTAGAGGACTAAGAGGCAGATCTGTGGAGGGGTGAGAGGACTGCTGGCCCACAAGTAGTGACTGTCAGAGGACTACGTGTACTTGAATTTATGCGGGCTTCCAAATTCATGGTTGTTTATCCTGCCTTGAGGAATAGCCATGGGAAGTCACCAGCCTTGCAGAAGAAGAAGATTCCCAAGCCTGTGTGGCTTTCTGGTTTTGCTTTCGAGTAAGAAAGTCTTGTCTCTCCGTGAGTACAACTAAACCGGTCAGTTTTGTTCACCACAGAAATCAGGGAGCAGAATTTTTGTGCTGTGCCTCACATGGCTGCCAGGGCATGGTGAGAAGCAGCAAGAGAATTCCTGCCTGGCACCTTCTCCAGGGGAGCAGTGCTGCACTTTCACCGGGTGAGCTCTGGTTCTGCATGAGTGCATAAGTTTTTGGTCAATTTCCTCACCACAGAAAGCAGGGAGCAGAACTTTTGTGCTTCTCCCCACATGGTTGCAAGGGCAGGGTGAGAAACAGCAAGAGAACTCCTTCCTTGCACCTTCTCTGTAGGACAAGGCCTCAAGGGCAAGAGTCCAAGTACTGATTAGCCTGATGAATAGAGACTTGTTAGAACTTGTAGGGCACAAGCCCTGGGAGCAAGGAACAAGCTAACTGCAGACCCCTGAGCCGTCACAGTTGAGGAGGCAACCAGACGGACAGAGAAACAGAGTAGCCAGATAAGGGAACAGATGGCGCCAATATGTAATTAAGAAAGCCGCGT
>NW_026599608.1:70000-72500 GCF_023634155.1 Falco peregrinus
CGTTCCCTCTCCGCGGGAGCCGAGGCGTGCTCCGCCAGCCCCGCGCTCCGCCCGGCCGTCTCCGCGGCAGTTCTCTGCCGCCGGTGTGCGGTCCGGGGGAGCTGGGTGGGGAGGATGCGTCCGCAGGCTGCCCCCGGGCTGCAGAGGACGCGCGGTCCGTCGGGTCGTGGGGCCTGGCGCGCGCGCGCGACGGAGGGTTGGGGAGGTGTGCTGTCGTGGCAGGGTGCGCGCCCGAGCCTTCCCCGGCCGCTGAGCCCGCGCGCGGGTGGCGGGAGGAAGCGGCGAGCGGTGAAAGGACGACAGGCGTGGCCGGCAGGTGGTGAGCCGCGCGTGGCCAGGCGAGCGAGTGGCGGCCTTTTCCTTCGGGATCGGGGGAGGCGTCTTCCCCGACCCTTCTGGGCAACGGGGCCGGCCGCGAAAGAGAAGAGCCGTCCTCCGGGCGTTCCGGGATATAACGGTGCGCGGAGCGCAGCGGTGGCGGCTTTCCCCCATACCCGCCCCACCCCCCACCTCTTCCTTCTCTCCCCCGCACCTCGGTGCCTACGGGAGGGAGGGGGGGGGGGGGAGCCGCGAACGGGTGGAGGGGGGTGAGCCGCGCCGTCGGTGGGCGAGGCGCGAGGCGTGTCTCCCCCCTCGCCGGGCCGCGTCCCCGCGCGAGCGGGCGGCCCCAGCCACGTGTCTCCTCTCGGGCGCAGCGCCGGGTCACTGAGGGAAACCCCGGCCCCCCGGGTAAGGAAGGACGAGGTGTTGGCGGCGGACGTCGGGCGCGCCCCCGCGGGCGGACGCTCCCCCGATGGTGGCAGCGGGGGAGGCACCGCCGCGGGGCCCTGCAGGTCGTTTCCCTCACCCCAGGGCCAGGTACCTAGCGTCCGCGTTTCTGCGCAGCCCTCCCTCGGCGAGCCCCGGGGGTCGAAGGCTGCGCGGCCGGGCGGTGGTTTAAAGACGCGGGCGGCTCGATGCGACCCCGGGGGAAGCGGTGTAGTTTTGAGCCGGCGGTGGCGCCTCCGCTGGTGGCGTGTGGCGGTGGTGCGGTGGCGGTGGTGTATGGTGGAAGGCCGTGCCGTGGGAGTCCGCTCCCGGAAAGGCTTCTCCCCAACCCCCTTCCTCCCCTCCCCACCCGCCGGGCGCTGCCTCGACCGACCCATACTGTGCTCGTTCCCCGCCTTCCCCCAGCGGGCAGCCGTGCCGGGGAGGTGTCCCGCTGCCGCCCCCCCTCCGCGGTCCGGTCTCGCGCGGAGAGACCGCGGCGTGTGTTAGGCCGCAAGCCGTCCTTGCTGTGTGCCCGTCTCGCGTCTAAGGGGCGTCCCCGGCGTGGGAGCGCCGTCTCCTCCGCTCGGGGGGGGGCGGCGCGTCTGCGCTGCGTCGGCGGCCGCCGTGTCGCCGTGCCTCCGTGGCCGCGCTGCGCTCCTCGGCGAGCCCTCTCTCCGCCCCGGCGAGCGCTCGGGCTTCTGCCGTCGCCCAAGGTCGGCAAGCCCCCCCGCCCAGCGGCGGTGCCGTCACCGCTCGGCCCCCCGTGTCCAATCGGTCGGCCGGAA
The DNA here is from genome assembly GCF_023634155.1 of Falco peregrinus. NCBI lineage: Eukaryota > Metazoa > Chordata > Aves > Falconiformes > Falconidae > Falco > Falco peregrinus. The sequence continues at coordinate 71,536 of NW_026599608.1, forward strand.
GGTGCCCGCCGCCGGCCTCGACCGTCCCGGCCTGGACCCTGCCCGCCGCTTCCACGCCGCCCTCCTCGGCCGCGCCCGGCGGAGGTGGCGTGCCTCCCGTCGGCGGGGGTTTTGGGGGTAAGGAGGCGTCCGGGCCTCGTTCTCCGCGTGGAGACGGGGGAGAGAGGACGGCGCCCCCCGACACCCCCACCCCCGTCCGGGGCTCGTCGCCTTCCGGCGTGGCGCGCGCCTGCTTGGGACGGGGTCGGGGCGAGAAGCCGGTGGTGTCGGCGGTTCCGGGAGGGCGGTCGCGGCTTCGCGGCTGCGAGCGCCGTCCGGCGGGCCCCGAGCCGGTGCGTCGCCGTCTCGGGCTCGGGCGGTTTTGTCGCCTCCGGAGGTGTGCGGTGTGGGGCCTGCCGAGCTGCCGGCGGGGTTGAGCCGCAGGGAAAAAGCTGGCTGCCGTAGTGCGGTGCCCGAGAGGCGCGTTGCCGCGCGTGTGCGGGCCGTCGGCGGCAGCAGCAGCCCGCCGAGTCCCGGGCGCGAGGCGGGGGCGTATGCAGGTCGGGGCGCGGTCGGGGCGCGCCGCTGCTCCTCCGTGCGTTGGCCGGGCCGAGCCCGCGCGCCTGGTCCGCCTCCGAAGCGCGCGGGGTGCGTGTGGTGGGAGCGCGCGCTCCCCGCCCCAGCCCTCGCCTTTCGGAGTTTTCTCCGTTGCCCTCCCCTTTCCCTCCTCTCCTGCCTTGTGTTGCTCGTACGGTCAGGCGAGGCGAGAGGCTTCCTTCCGTCGTCGCGCCGCATCGCCGTTGCGCGCCCCCCCCTTTCCGCGCGGGCGGAGGGGCGGTCGGGCCCGGCGAGAGGCGGGCGCGCGTCGGTCGGGGCCCGTCGTCAGAGGACAAAGAAAAAAAGGGGGCGGCCGCTCGTCGTGGAGCGTGCCCCCCCGGTGTGTCCGTCCCGCGCGCGCGGGGCGGTGCCGAAAGAGACAACTCTTA
>NW_026599608.1:85000-87500 GCF_023634155.1 Falco peregrinus
TGAAGTTGGAGGGCTTCCTCGCGCGAGCCGCCCCGGCGCGCGGGAGGGGAGGGCTCCCCCTCCCCCCGTCGCACGCGCGCGGGGGGGAAGGGGGGTGTCCCTCCCCGGAGGAAGGCGCGCCCTCGCTCTTCTCTCGCTCTCCGGCTGCGGCTCGCCTTCGCCGGCGCCGCCTCCGCCGCTTGTCTCTGCAGCGCCTGCGCGCGTCGCTCCGGCTGGCCGGTCGGCCGGGCCCGCCCGCCGCGTCGCCGCCTTGCCCCTCCGCTCCTCGCCGTCCGCCGCCTCCCGCCGGCGGCCGCCGTTCCCTCTCCGCGGGAGCCGAGGCGTGCTCCGCCAGCCCCGCGCTCCGCCCGGCCGTCTCCGCGGCAGTTCTCTGCCGCCGGTGTGCGGTCCGGGGGAGCTGGGTGGGGAGGATGCGTCCGCAGGCTGCCCCCGGGCTGCAGAGGACGCGCGGTCCGTCGGGTCGTGGGGCCTGGCGCGCGCGCGCGACGGAGGGTTGGGGAGGTGTGCTGTCGTGGCAGGGTGCGCGCCCGAGCCTTCCCCGGCCGCTGAGCCCGCGCGCGGGTGGCGGGAGGAAGCGGCGAGCGGTGAAAGGACGACAGGCGTGGCCGGCAGGTGGTGAGCCGCGCGTGGCCAGGCGAGCGAGTGGCGGCCTTTTCCTTCGGGATCGGGGGAGGCGTCTTCCCCGACCCTTCTGGGCAACGGGGCCGGCCGCGAAAGAGAAGAGCCGTCCTCCGGGCGTTCCGGGATATAACGGTGCGCGGAGCGCAGCGGTGGCGGCTTTCCCCCATACCCGCCCCACCCCCCACCTCTTCCTTCTCTCCCCCGCACCTCGGTGCCTACGGGAGGGAGGGGGGGGGGGGGAGCCGCGAACGGGTGGAGGGGGGTGAGCCGCGCCGTCGGTGGGCGAGGCGCGAGGCGTGTCTCCCCCCTCGCCGGGCCGCGTCCCCGCGCGAGCGGGCGGCCCCAGCCACGTGTCTCCTCTCGGGCGCAGCGCCGGGTCACTGAGGGAAACCCCGGCCCCCCGGGTAAGGAAGGACGAGGTGTTGGCGGCGGACGTCGGGCGCGCCCCCGCGGGCGGACGCTCCCCCGATGGTGGCAGCGGGGGAGGCACCGCCGCGGGGCCCTGCAGGTCGTTTCCCTCACCCCAGGGCCAGGTACCTAGCGTCCGCGTTTCTGCGCAGCCCTCCCTCGGCGAGCCCCGGGGGTCGAAGGCTGCGCGGCCGGGCGGTGGTTTAAAGACGCGGGCGGCTCGATGCGACCCCGGGGGAAGCGGTGTAGTTTTGAGCCGGCGGTGGCGCCTCCGCTGGTGGCGTGTGGCGGTGGTGCGGTGGCGGTGGTGTATGGTGGAAGGCCGTGCCGTGGGAGTCCGCTCCCGGAAAGGCTTCTCCCCAACCCCCTTCCTCCCCTCCCCACCCGCCGGGCGCTGCCTCGACCGACCCATACTGTGCTCGTTCCCCGCCTTCCCCCAGCGGGCAGCCGTGCCGGGGAGGTGTCCCGCTGCCGCCCCCCCTCCGCGGTCCGGTCTCGCGCGGAGAGACCGCGGCGTGTGTTAGGCCGCAAGCCGTCCTTGCTGTGTGCCCGTCTCGCGTCTAAGGGGCGTCCCCGGCGTGGGAGCGCCGTCTCCTCCGCTCGGGGGGGGGCGGCGCGTCTGCGCTGCGTCGGCGGCCGCCGTGTCGCCGTGCCTCCGTGGCCGCGCTGCGCTCCTCGGCGAGCCCTCTCTCCGCCCCGGCGAGCGCTCGGGCTTCTGCCGTCGCCCAAGGTCGGCAAGCCCCCCCGCCCAGCGGCGGTGCCGTCACCGCTCGGCCCCCCGTGTCCAATCGGTCGGCCGGAAGGTGCCCGCCGCCGGCCTCGACCGTCCCGGCCTGGACCCTGCCCGCCGCTTCCACGCCGCCCTCCTCGGCCGCGCCCGGCGGAGGTGGCGTGCCTCCCGTCGGCGGGGGTTTTGGGGGTAAGGAGGCGTCCGGGCCTCGTTCTCCGCGTGGAGACGGGGGAGAGAGGACGGCGCCCCCCGACACCCCCACCCCCGTCCGGGGCTCGTCGCCTTCCGGCGTGGCGCGCGCCTGCTTGGGACGGGGTCGGGGCGAGAAGCCGGTGGTGTCGGCGGTTCCGGGAGGGCGGTCGCGGCTTCGCGGCTGCGAGCGCCGTCCGGCGGGCCCCGAGCCGGTGCGTCGCCGTCTCGGGCTCGGGCGGTTTTGTCGCCTCCGGAGGTGTGCGGTGTGGGGCCTGCCGAGCTGCCGGCGGGGTTGAGCCGCAGGGAAAAAGCTGGCTGCCGTAGTGCGGTGCCCGAGAGGCGCGTTGCCGCGCGTGTGCGGGCCGTCGGCGGCAGCAGCAGCCCGCCGAGTCCCGGGCGCGAGGCGGGGGCGTATGCAGGTCGGGGCGCGGTCGGGGCGCGCCGCTGCTCCTCCGTGCGTTGGCCGGGCCGAGCCCGCGCGCCTGGTCCGCCTCCGAAGCGCGCGGGGTGCGTGTGGTGGGAGCGCGCGCTCCCCGCCCCAGCCCTCGC
>NW_026599608.1:95000-97500 GCF_023634155.1 Falco peregrinus
CCGATCTTAGGCGAGCCGAGCCGAGCCGAGCCGAGCTGAGCCGAACCGAGCCGAGCCGATCTTAGGCGAAACGAGCCGTGCCGAGCCGAGCCGAGCCGATCTCAGCCCAGCCCAGCCGAGCCGAGCCGAGCCGATCTTAGGCGAAACGAGCCGAGCCGAGCCGAGCCGAGCCGAGCCGAGCCGAGCCGAGCCGATCTTAGGCGAAACGAGCCGAGCCGAGCCGAGCCGAGCCGATCTTAGGCGAAACGAGCCGTGCCGAGCCGAGCCGAGCCGATCTCAGCCCAGCCCAGCCCAGCCGAGCCGAGCCGTTCTTAGGCGAGCCGAGCCGAGCCGAGCCGAGCCGGGGAGAGGAGAGGAGAGGGAGAGGAGAGGAGAGGGAGAGGAGAGGAGAGGAGAGGAGAGGAGAGGGAGAGGAGAGGAGAGGAGAGGAGAGGAGAGGAGAGGAGAGGAGAGGAGAGGAGAGGAGAGGAGAGGAGAGGGCACGCATGCCGCCCAAGTCCCATTCCACGGGGCGATCACCATCGAGGACAGACGGGACGGCGGCGGCAGCAAAGGACCTCCCGTCGGCCGTGCACGTCGTGAACGGGTGCCCCGTTCGCTCCGGTTGGACCTCCCGAAGGCGGGGCTTTGTCGGTCCCGTTTCTTGACGGCCAGCGAGGCCGACGGAGGCATCTCCCCGTCCGCCGGGTCCGTCCGTCCGTCGGTTCCAGGCGATTGTCACCGGCCAATAGCAGGGCGCGCGGGGAGTAAGCCGCCGTCCGCCTCCGCCTCTTGGAGGACGCGCGCCCTGCTCCGAGGTAGAGCTAGCCTCCGCCTCCGCCGCTTTCCTCTGCCGGGTAGACCTGGCCTCCGTTTCTGGCCACCGCGCCCCCCCCCCCCCCCCCCCCCCCCCCCACCGGCGACTAGACAGCGAGAGCATCGGTCTCGGCCGTGCCGCACGGCATCCCGGGAGGCTGCCCGGGAACGGAAAGAGCGAGCTCGGTAACAGTCTCGCCGGTTGGGGGCGCGATGCCCCTGCCGGAGCCCTTCGCGGAAAGGACGGCCACGTTTACCCCTGGCGACGGGAGGGGACTTAGCCGCATTTCTGGGCCCGTCTGGTAGACCTGTTTTTCTCCTCCGTGCCGCCGAGGTGCCGAAGGGGTCGCACTCTCAACACTGCCTCCAGCGACGTCATCGTCGTGTGGCCTCTGTCGCCGCTCCCTCTCCCCGTGTCCAGATGCGCCACCCTCTTGCAGCCTGCCGCTGTCACGGCTGCCCTAGTCCGTACTATAGGAGAGCGAGCGGTGACTCCTCTCGCGAGCAGCGCGCTCGGCGCAGCCGGCTACTGAAGGGTGGCCGCCGGGGCCGGGCGTGTTTGTGTCGCCCATTCGCTTGCCCGTCCAGCGGGCCGGTCCGTGTCCGTGTCGCCCTTTCGGCTTGCCCGTTCAGCAAGCGAGGCGTCCGCAAGTTAAACTCGGGCTTGTTCCTTCCCGCGCGGTGCGCGTGGTGGTGGTGGTGGGGGAGCAAAGGCCGTGCGCCCAGCCCAGAGCCTGGTGCGGCGGCAGCAGCAGCAGCAAGCAGCAGCAGCGAGGGTGGGAAGCCCCGCCGGGAGGGACCGCCAGCGAGGCCGGGAGAAACGTTACCCGCAGGCTCGTGGCGGCCGCCGACTGACTGTCAATGCCGTCCCAGGTAATCGTGTCCGTGGGGGGGGGGCTGCCGCTTCTCGCTCCTTTCCCTTTCCTGATCGATGAGGCCATTCGGGTCGCGTCGGAGAGGGCCCCCGGCGGGCCGGCTCTGCTGTGCGCTCCCCGTGCCAGGGGTGGCCGCGGTGGCGTCCGGTGTTCGGGCCAGGGTGGTTTCCTTTCCAATTCGCCTCCCGTCGCGCGTGTGAGGTGTGCGCTTGCCCTCGGTGTCCCCGTGAGCAAAGAAAAAGGGGGAGGAGGAGGAGGGTGCGACGGCGCGGTGGTGTGGCGGCCGTGGGTTGCGTGCTCTGCCTGTCCGTCCGCCCCCCCCCCCCACCTTGCTCTGCTCATGTCGGGTTCCCAGGGCTTTCTCGTACCGAAACCGGGCTGTGTGACGGCCGCGTGGCCCTGCGAGTTTTCAGGCGGTCCTACACCACGCCGAGGTGTCGGTGCCGGCCTCGGTCCGGGGCTTACACCCCCGCGGGTGTGCCGGCCGCGAGCAGCGCATGGGCGGTGTGGTGGCCGAGCCACGAGAGACGAAACGGGGCGCGCAGAAGGCAGAAAGAAGGGGGAAAGCCGAATTTTTTTTGTGGGGTCGTGCCCGCGTTCGGCGGGCCAAGAAGGGGGCGTCTCCTTCTGTGCCGCTGCTTTGGCTTCTGCGCTGCCACCCCTGCCTGCTGCGGAGCGAGCCGCGCCCCCCGGCGAAGGGGCCTCGGTCGCCAGGTCGCGCCCGCCTCCGCGGGTCGCTGTCTCCTCTAGCACGTCCGCTGCTCCCGCGGCAGAAGGTGGGGGGGGAGCCGAGTGTCCTACTCGACCTCCCCCGCCCGCCCTCCCTCCCT
>NW_026599608.1:422463-424963 GCF_023634155.1 Falco peregrinus
GGGTTAGGGTTAGGGTTAGGGTTAGGTACATGCCAAGTACAGCTGAGGTTTTGAGTTCCGTTTAGGGTTAGGTCTCTTAGGGTTAGGGTTAGGGTTAGGGTTAGGGTTAGGTTTAGTGTTAGGTACATGCCAAGCACAGCTGAGGTTTTGAGTTCCGTTTAGGGTTAGGTCTCTTAGGGTTAGGGTTAGGGTTAGGGTTAGGGTTAGGTACATGCCATGCACAGCTGAGGTTTAGAGTTCCGTTTAGGGTTAGGTCTTTTAGGGTTAGGGTTAGGGTTAGGGTTAGGTACATGCCATGCACAGCTGAGGTTTTGAATTCCGTTTAGGGTTAGGTCTCTTAGGGTTAGGGTTAGGGTTAGGGTTAGGGTTAGGGTTAGGGTTAAGGTTAGGGTTAGGGTTACGGTTAGGGTTAGGTACATGCCATGCACAGCTGAGGTTTTGAGTTCCGTTTAGCGTTAGGTCTATTAGGGTTAGGGTTAGGGTTAGGGTTAGGGTTAGGGTTAGAGTTAGTGTTAGGGTTAGGTACATGCCATGCACAGCTGAGGTTTAGAGTTCCGTTTAGGGCTAGGTCTCTTAGGGTTAGGGTTAGGGTTAGGGTTAGGGTTAGGGTTAGGGTTAGGGTTAGGGTTACGGTTAGGGTTAGGGTTAGGTACATGCCATGCACAACTGAGGTTTAGAGTTCCGTTTAGGGTTAGGTCTCTTAGAGTTAGGGTCAGGGTAAAGGTTAGGGTTAGGGTTAGGGTTAGGGTTACGTACATGCCATGCACAGCTGAGGTTTTGAGTTCCGTTTAGGGTTAGGTCTATTAGGGTTAGGGTTAGGGTTAGGGTTAAGGTAAGGGTTAGGGTTAGGGTTAGGGTTAGGGTTAGGGTTAGGGTTAGGGTTAGGGTTAAGGTTAGGGTTAGGGTTAGGTACATGCCATGCACAGCTGAGGTTTAGAGTTCCGTTTAGGGTTAGGTATTTTAGGGTTAGGGTTAGGCTTAGGGTTAGGGTTAGCGTTAGGGTTAGGGTTAGGGTTAGGTACATGCCGTGCACAGCTGAGGTTTAGAGTTCCGTTTAGGGTTAGGTCTCTTAGGGTTAGGGTTAGGGTTAGGGTTAGGTACATGCCAAGCACAGCTGAGGTTTTGAGTTCCGTTTAGGGTTAGGTCTCTTAGGGTTAGGGTTAGGGTTAGGGTTAGGGTTAGGGTTAGGTACATGCCATGCACAGCTGAGGTTTTGAATTCCGTTTAGGGTTAGGTCTCTTAGGGTTAGGGTTAGGGTTAGGGTTAGGGTTAGGGTTAGGGTTAGGGTTAGGGTTAGGGTTAGGGTTAGGTACATGCCATGCACAGCTGTAGGTTTAGAGTTCCGTTTAGGGTTAGGTCTTTTAGGGTTAGGGTTAGGGTTAGGGTTAGGGTTAGGGTTAGGGTTAGGGTTAGGGTTAGGGTTAGGGTTAGGGTTAGGGTTAGGGTAAGGGTTAGGGTTAGGTACATGCCATGCACAGCTGAGGTTTAGAGTTCCGTTTAGGGTTAGGTCTCTTAGGGTTAGGGTTACGGTTAGGTTTAGGGTTAGGGTTAGGGTTAGGGTTAGGGTTAGGGTTAGGGTTAGGGTTAGGTACATGCCAAGCACAGATGTGGTTTTGAGTTCCATTTAGGGTTAGGTCTCTTAGGGTTAGGGTTAGGGTTAGGGTTAGGGTTAGGTACATGCCATGCACAGCTGAGGTTTAGAGTTCCGTTTAGGGTTAGGTCTCTTAGGGTTAGGGTTAGGGTTAGGGTTAGGGTTAGGGTTAGGGTTAGGGTTAGTGTTAGGGTTAGTGTTAGGGTTAGGGTTAGGGTTAGGGTTAGGGTTAGGGTTAGGGTTAGGTACATGCCATGCACAGCTGAGGTTTTGAGTTCCGTGTAGGGTTACGTCTTTTAGGGTTAGGGTTAGGGTTAGGGTTAGGGTTAAGGGTTAGGGTTAGGGTTAGGGTTAGGGTTAGGGTTAGGGTTAGGGTTAGGGTTAGGGTTAGTGTTAGGGTTAGGTATATGCCATGCACAGCTGAGGTTTAGAGTTCCGTTTAGGGTTAGGTCTCTTAGGGTTAGGGTTAGGGTTAGGGTTAGGGATAGGTTTAGGGTTAGGGTTAGGGTTAGGGTTAGGGTTAGGGTTAGGGTTAGGGTTAGGGTTAGGGTTAGGGTTAGGTTTAGGGTTAGGTTTAGGGTTAGGGTTAGGGTTATGTACATGCCATGCACAGCTGAGGTTTAGAGTTCCGTTTAGGATTAGGACTCTTAAGGTAAGGATTAGGGTTAGGTTTAGGATTAGGGTTAGGGTTAGGGTTAGGGTTAGGGTTATGTACATGCCATGCACAGCTGAGGTTTAGAGTTCCGTTTAGGGTTTGGTCACTTAGGGTTAGGGTTTAGGTTAGGGTTAGGCTTAGGGTTAGGGTTAGGGTTATGTACATGCCATGCACAGCTGAGGTTTCGAGTTCCGTCTAGGGTTAGGCCTCTTAGGGTCAGGATTAGGGTTAGGTTTAGGATTAGGGTTAGGGTT
>NW_026599608.1:502463-507463 GCF_023634155.1 Falco peregrinus
GTTAGGGTTAGGGTTAGGGTTAGTGTTAGGGTTAGTGTTAGGGTTAGGGTTAGGGTTAGGGTTAGAGTTAGGGTTAGGGTTAGGTACATGCCATGCACAGCTGAGGTTTAGAGTTCCGTTTAGGGTTAGGTCTCTTAGGGTTAGGGTTAGGGTTAGGGTTAGGGTTAGGGTTAGGGTTAGGGTTAGGGTTAGGGTTAGGGTTAGGGTTAGGGTTAGGGTTAGGGTTAGGGTTGGTTAGGGTTAGGTTTAGGGTTAGGATTAGGGTTAGGTACATGCCATGCACAGCTGAGGTTTTGAGTTCCGTGTAGGGTTACGTCTTTTAGGGTTAGGGTTAGGGTTAGGATTAGGGTTAGGGTTAGGGTTAGGGTTAGGGTTAGGGTTAGGGTTAGGTACATGCCATGCACAGCTGAGGTTTAGAGTTCCGTTTAGGGTTAGGTCTCTTAGAGTTAGGGTCAGGGTTAGGGTTAGGGTTAGGGTTAGGGTTAGGTACATGCCATGCACAGCTGAGGTTTTGAGTTCCGTTTAGGGTTACGTCTTTTAGGGTTAGGGTTAGGGTTAGGGTTAGGGTTAAGTGTTAGGGTTAGGGTTAGGGTTAGGGTTAGGGTTAGGGTTAGGGTTAGGGTTAGGGTTAGGGTTAGGTATATGCCATGCACAGCTGAGGTTTAGAGTTCCGTTTAGGGTTAGGTCTCTTAGGGTTAGGGTTAGGGTTAGGGTTAGGGATAGGTTTAGGGTTAGGGTTAGGGTTAGGGTTAGGGTTAGGGTTAGGGTTAGGGTTAGGGTTAGGTTTAGGGTTAGGTTTAGGGTTAGGGTTAGGGTTATGTACATGCCATGCACAGCTGAGGTTTAGAGTTCCGTTTAGGATTAGGACTCTTAAGGTAAGGATTAGGGTTAGGTTTAGGATTAGGGTTAGGGTTAGGGTTAGGGTTAGGGTTATGTACATGCCATGCAGAGCTGAGGTTTAGAGTTCCGTTTAGGGTTTGGTCACTTAGGGTTAGGGTTTAGGTTAGGGTTAGGCTTAGGGTTAGGGTTAGGGTTATGTACATGCCATGCACAGCTGAGGTTTCGAGTTCCGTCTAGGGTTAGGCCTCTTAGGGTCAGGATTAGGGTTAGGTTTAGGATTAGGGTTAGGGTTAGGGTTGGTTAGGGTTAGGGTTAAGGTTAGGGTTAGGGTTAGAGTTAGGATTAGGGTTAGGGTTAGGGTTAGGGTTAGGGTTAGGGTTAGCGTTAGGGTTAGGGTTAGGTACATGCTGTACACAGCTGAGGTTTAGAGTTCCGTTTAGGGTTAGGTCTCTTAGGGTTAGGGTTAGGGTTAGGGTTAGGGTTAGGGTTAGGGTTAGGGTTAGGGTTAGGGTTAGGGTTAGGGTTAGGGTTAGCGTTAGGGTTAGGGTTAGGTACATGCCAAGCACAGATGAGGTTTTGAGTTCCATTTAGGGTTAGGTCTCTTAGGGTTAGGGTTAGGGGTAGGGTTAGTGTTAGGGTTAAGGGTTAGGGTTAGGGTTAGGGTTAGTGTTAGGGTTTGGGTTAGAGTTAGTGTTAGGGTTAGGTATATGCCATGCACAGCTGAAGGTTTAGAGTTCCGTTTAGGGTTAGGTCTCTTAGGGTTAGGGTTAGGGTTACGGTTAGGGTTAGGTTTAGGGTTAGGGTTAGGGTTAGGGTTAGGGTTAGGGTTAGGGTTAGGGTTAGGTACATGCCGTGCACAGCTGAGGTTTAGAGTTCCGTTTAGGGTTAGGTCTCTTAGGGTTAGGGTTAGGGTTAGCGTTAGGGTTAGGGTTAGGTACATGCCAAGCACAGATGAGGTTTTGAGTTCCATTTAGGGTTAGGTCTCTTAGGGTTAGGGTTAGGGTTAGGGTTAGGGTTAGGTACATGCCAAGCACAGATGAGGTTTTGAGTTCCATTTAGGGTTAGGTCTCTTAGGGTTAGGGTTAGGGTTAGGGTTAGGGTTAGGTACATGCCATGCACAGCTGAGGTTTCGAGTTCCGTTTAGGGTTAGGTCTCTTAGGGTTAGGGTTAGGGTTAGGGTTAGGGTTAGGGTTAGGTACATGCCATGCACAGCTGAGGTTTAGAGTTCCGTTTAGGGTTAGGTCTCTTAGGGTTAGGGTTAGGGTTAGGGTTAGGGTTTAGGTTTAGGGTTAGGGTTAGGGTTAGTGTTAGGGTTAGGTACATGCCATGCACAGCTGAGGTTTAGAGTTCCGTTTAGGGTTAGGTCTCTTAGGGTTAGGGTTAGGGTTAGGGTTAGGGTTAGGTTTAGGGTTAGGTTTAGGGTTAGGGTTAGGGTTATGGTTAAGTACCTGCCATGCACAGCTGAGGTTGAGTTCCGTTTAGAGTTAGGCCTCTTAGTGTCAGGATTAGGGTTAGGGTTAGGGTTAGGGTTAGGTACATGCCAAGTACAGCTGAGGTTTTGAGTTCCGTTTAGGGTTAGGTCTCTTAGGGTTAGGGTTAGGGTTAGGGTTAGGGTTAGGTTTAGTGTTAGGTACATGCCAAGCACAGCTGAGGTTTTGAGTTCCGTTTAGGGTTAGGTCTCTTAGGGTTAGGGTTAGGGTTAGGGTTAGGGTTAGGTACATGCCATGCACAGCTGAGGTTTAGAGTTCCGTTTAGGGTTAGGTCTTTTAGGGTTAGGGTTAGGGTTAGGGTTAGGTACATGCCATGCACAGCTGAGGTTTTGAATTCCGTTTAGGGTTAGGTCTCTTAGGGTTAGGATTAGGGTTAGGGTTAGGGTTAGGGTTAGGGTTAAGGTTAGGGTTAGGGTTAGGGTTAGGGTTAGGTACATGCCATGCACAGCTGAGGTTTTGAGTTCCGTTTAGCGTTAGGTCTATTAGGGTTAGGGTTAGGGTTAGGGTTAGGGTTAGGGTTAGAGTTAGTGTTAGGGTTAGGTAGATGCCATGCACAGCTGAGGTTTAGAGTTCCGTTTAGGGCTAGGTCTCTTAGGGTTAGGGTTAGGGTTAGGGTTAGGGTTAGGGTTAGGGTTACGGTTAGGGTTAGGGTTAGGTACATGCCATGCACAACTGAGGTTTAGAGTTCCGTTTAGGGTTAGGTCTCTTAGAGTTAGGGTCAGGGTAAAGGTTAGGGTTAGGGTTAGGGTTAGGGTTACGTACATGCCATGCACAGCTGAGGTTTTGAGTTCCGTTTAGGGTTAGGTCTATTAGGGTTAGGGTTAGGGTTAGGGTTAAGGTAAGGGTTAGGGTTAGGGTTAGGGTTAGGGTTAGGGTTAGGGTTAGGGTTAGGGTTAAGGTTAGGGTTAGGGTTAGGTACATGCCATGCACAGCTGAGGTTTAGAGTTCCGTTTAGGGTTAGGTATTTTAGGGTTAGGGTTAGGGTTAGGGTTAGGGTTAGCGTTAGGGTTAGGGTTAGGGTTAGGTACATGCCGTGCACAGCTGAGGTTTAGAGTTCCGTTTAGGGTTAGGTCTCTTAGGGTTAGGGTTAGGGTTAGGGTTAGGTACATGCCAAGCACAGCTGAGGTTTTGAGTTCCGTTTAGGGTTAGGTCTCTTAGGGTTAGGGTTAGGGTTAGGGTTAGGGTTAGGGTTAGGTACATGCCATGCACAGCTGAGGTTTTGAATTCCGTTTAGGGTTAGGTCTCTTAGGGTTAGGGTTAGGGTTAGGGTTAGGGTTAGGGTTAGGGTTAGGGTTAGGGTTAGGGTTAGGGTTAGGGTTAGGGTTAGGGTTAGGGTTAGGGTTAGGTACATGCCAAGCACAGATGTGGTTTTGAGTTCCATTTAGGGTTAGGTCTCTTAGGGTTAGGGTTAGGGTTAGGGTTAGGGTTAGGTACATGCCATGCACAGCTGAGGTTTAGAGTTCCGTTTAGGGTTAGGTCTCTTAGGGTTAGGGTTAGGGTTAGGGTTAGGGTTAGGGTTAGGGTTAGGGTTAGTGTTAGGGTTAGTGTTAGGGTTAGGGTTAGGGTTAGGGTTAGAGTTAGGGTTAGGGTTAGGTACATGCCATGCACAGCTGAGGTTTAGAGTTCCGTTTAGGGTTAGGTCTCTTAGGGTTAGGGTTAGGGTTAGGGTTAGGGTTAGGGTTAGGGTTACGGTTGGTTAGGGTTAGGTTTAGGGTTAGGATTAGGGTTAGGTACATGCCATGCACAGCTGAGGTTTTGAGTTCCGTGTAGGGTTACGTCTTTTAGGGTTAGGGTTAGGGTTAGGATTAGGGTTAGGGTTAGGGTTAGGGTTAGGGTTAGTGTTAGGGTTAGTGTTAGGGTTAGGGTTAGGGTTAGGGTTAGAGTTAGGGTTAGGGTTAGGTACATGCCATGCACAGCTGAGGTTTAGAGTTCCGTTTAGGGTTAGGTCTCTTAGGGTTAGGGTTAGGGTTAGGGTTAGGGTTAGGGTTAGGGTTAGGGTTAGGGTTAGGGTTAGGGTTAGGGTTAGGGTTAGGGTTATGGTTAGGGTTGGTTAGGGTTAGGTTTAGGGTTAGGATTAGGGTTAGGTACATGCCATGCACAGCTGAGGTTTTGAGTTCCGTGTAGGGTTACGTCTTTTAGGGTTAGGGTTAGGGTTAGGATTAGGGTTAGGGTTAGGGTTAGGGTTAGGGTTGGTTAGGGTTAGGTTTAGGGTTAGGATTAGGGTTAGGTACATGCCATGCACAGCTGAGGTTTTGAGTTCCGTGTAGGGTTACGTCTTTTAGGGTTAGGGTTAGGGTTAGGATTAGGGTTAGGGTTAGGGTTAGGGTTAGGGTTAGGGTTAGGGTTAGGGTTAGGTACATGCCATGCACAGCTGAGGTTTAGAGCTCCGTTTAGGGTTAGATCTCTTAGGGTCAGGTTAGGGTTAGGGTTAGGGTTAGGGTTAGGGTTAGGGTTAGGGTTAGGGTTACGGTTAGGGTTAGGGTTAGGTACATGCCATGCACAACTGAGGTTTAGAGTTCCGTTTAGGGTTAGGTCTCTTAGAGTTAGGGTCAGGGTAAAGGTTAGGGTTAGGGTTAGGGTTAGGGTTACGTACATGCCATGCACAGCTGAGGTTTTGAGTTCCGTTTAGGGTTAGGTCTATTAGGGTTAGGGTTAGGGTTAGGGTTAAGG